>NC_081559.1:120040784-120136703 GCF_022355385.1 Mustela nigripes | reverse complement strand
TACAGTTAAAAAATTATTTTTGGCGAGAAAGATTTATATTCAGTGAAATATTCAGGTTCTTTAGTGGTTAGGTCACAGAATAACCACCACCCAAAAGGAGATTCTGAACACTTTTGTCTCCCTGAAAATCCCGTGTGCATCTTTCTAATCTAATCAATTGCTGACTTTTAAAAGAAGTTTTAAATATCGTATCTGCCTGAGATACTTTAAAATTCAAAATTTCAACATTGTATTCTTGGTTGTATTTTGTGATTATAGTGAGCTCATATTTTGGATTAAATTTTTCTCCAAATATACTTCTAAAAACTTTTAGACCTGGGAAATAAATCTCTCTTAAAATATGATCCATGGGTGCCTGGGTGGCTCAGTCAGTTATACAGAAATAACAAAATAGTATTTTGAAGGCTGCAGGTGTCTAAAGATAATTGGCATGATAGTTAGCCTTTTTTAAAAGGGTACTCAATTACAAAAAAAACCTTGTTCTTTGAATATTGAGAAAGGTAATGCATTGTCTGGAATGCCTAGAAAATAGCACATATCTTTCCAAATGGAAAACTTAAATAAATTCTAGGTTTCTTCTTCTTTAAATTTCCACTTCCTTGATAACATCCTTTAAAGCAGGAATTTCTTTTTGGCCACTTACTGTCATCAAAGAAAGCTTCAATTAAGACATTTGCCAAGGCATGAAAGTATGTAATATATTATGCAAAGATTACTGCCTAAAAGGGATGAAAACTTGTGTTCCTGTTTAAAATGTTGACATTTTAGTAGCCTAAAAATTCTAATACATGATGGTAATTAGGGTGATTGAAGTGTATATATGTGTATTTAATATATATATATATATAAAATTCTGCGTGAGTCAGAATAGGGTTATAGACTATGAGGAAAATCCCCTTTTAAACGGACTTGAAATTGGCTTTGCATTTACGTGTTTAAATGAATTCCAGCACAGTCATATAATTTTTATTCGCTTTACATGATAAGAGAAAAGAAATAGTGATCCTTTTCTGACTTAATGAAAATTTATAAGAATTTATATTTATAGAAATAATCTACAGAAGTTAGCCATAGTATTATTGCTAGGGTGTCACATTTTTGACCTAAGTTAATATTTACTCTCATAGTACATACCAAGAGTATCTGGAGTCTTTGTGATAGATTACATGGCTATTATATTCTGAACGCAAAATATAAATTTTTATTTGGTTATAGTTACTTGTTATAAAATAAGTGTAGCATAATGTAAAATACTGTCTATAATACAGCATTCTTTTCAGTTGTGCATGCCCATTAGATTAAGAAATTTTGTTTAAAAGCAGTGAAAACACATTTTGAAAAACTTGTTTCAATATTTGTTTATATATTTCTGCCTGTATTTTACAGTGTGGAATGATCTATTAGTGGGATATACTGAATAATAAATATCACTTGTCAAATTTCTTTATTAGATTAATATTTTCCTCCTCTTGGTAGATTTATGTATTATTCTTAATACCATTAATGGCATTTCTAAAGATAGATTAAAGGGAGTATGGGACTTCTCTCTCACTAGAGATGCCTTCCTTTTTATCTCACATTTATTACATAGTTAACCCATAACAACTAACCTACTTGATTATCTGATAGTAGAAAGTGCTCTTTGCCAATGAATTTTAAAAGGTGCTAAGGTTTGATGTTCTTACAAAAGCAAATCCTGTTTAAAGTCATCATTTTCACATACTAATCCCAGTTTCAGTAGTATTTGTAACATGCATTTTCAACTGCCTAAATCAAATATCTTTTTCAAGAAACTAGTCAAAACATAGGCATTATGGAACTTCCCTAAGATTGGGCATCCTAAGGGCTCAAATCCTGGCACTGCCATCCATTTATTACTCATCTCATCCATACGTCAGTTGAATCCTCTGTTTTATAATACTTGGATAGATTAATAGATGGCATTTTCATGACCTATTTAGTTTTCCCCCTCGTATACCAGGTAAAATTTAGAATTGTTGCTGGATTTTTGTGTACTCAAATATTTTTTTAGGTTATGGTGTGTTTGTATTAGAATGAATCTTGGATATTTTAGTTCAGGTTATACTATAAAAGGCAAACATTTGTATATCTGATGATTAATAATTGGAAATATGCGTATTCAGCTCATTTCTAAGCTGTTCAGATTAGTATCAGCATAATGTATTGAATCTTGTAGTTATTTCATTCAGGATTTTTGTGTGTAACTGAAATAGTGTTTGGTCTGTGCAGTGGGTGTAGATTTAGAGGTGGGATGGGAAGAATGGAGAGGGTAAGACAATTTCTAGTTTCTTATCTTTTAATACAACAATAATATTAATCTTTCCAGATATCAGTGGAAAAGTCCAAGAGTAAAATATGAATGTAGCACTGTGTTCAGTTACTGAAAATTTCCTAAGTAATTAATAGAATTCTGTGGTTTAAAATACATATTTTTAAAGATGTCTCCAGAGGCACACCTGAGTGACTCGACTCGGTCAGTTGAGCATCTACCTTCAGCTCAGGTCATGATCCCAAGGTCATGGGATCAAGTCCCACATCAGGCTCCTTGCTCAGCAGGGAACTTGCTTTTCCCTCTGCCTGCCACTTCCCCTGCTTGTGCATGTGAGCTGTCTCTCTGACAAAGAAATAAAATCTTTAAAAAAGAATTTCTCCAGAGACTCTGTGGGACCAATGAAATAAAATATTAAGTAGAATAAGATTTTAGGAAGTCAGGTTATGTACCTGCTACTTAAGTGATTTACAAAATACTCTTCCATATTGCCAGTATAGTTATATTATACTTTCAATGAATTATGAAATACAGAACTATCATAATCAGGAGCCCTGGTTTGGGGTTTTTTCTTTAAATTACTACTGTGAAAAGTCCTTGCATAGTTGTAATTTTGCACAAGCTAAAAATTCAAATCTATTTTAATCCTCTTTTTTAGCCCTTTATCACCTTAATGATTTATAGCTAAACTTTGGTTTGTATAATACTTTGGATCACAAATGTGTGCAGATTGGACTTAGTTACAGTGAAATTAAGAAAATTGAGAAAATGTTAAACGTATGTAAGGTTTTCATTAATATTGGGCAAATGCTGCCTATATATAAGCAGTGGCTTTGTTAATTTTTTTGTAGCGTTGCAAATGCAGCCTCTTAATAATTACACTGGATTATTGATAATAACAATAAAATAGTTCAGTTTTAATTGCCTTTGTATGTTCTCTCTGTGCCGAACACTACACTGAATATTTTATGGTCTTTCAATTTCAGTGATCAGAGAAAGCATGAAGGAGGCAGTATTCGACTAGGACCCTTATGTAGAAACAGGGATGGGCTTGCAAACAGCTAGGCAGGATCATCAGTATGAAGAAAGATCAGAGCTAGAGAAACAAAGAGCTTTTCTGGATGTAATGGGTAATTCAGTTTGAGAAGAGGATAGGCCTTAGAAAGATTTAATTGTATCCAATTACTGAAGCCTTTACTATATGCTGTGTTTTTTGGATGTCATTGTGGGCAGAAGGAAGCCATTTAGGGATTTCAACAGAAGACAACTATAATGAGATAATAATAATAGAAGATAACTGGTTGGTATTCACATAGAGATATAAATAGGTGGTCAGAAACACAAGCTGAAAATCTATGAGAAGGATTAGTGATTACAGAAGGCTTGGGAGCTCCATAGAAATTATGCTTAATGCTGAAATCATATAAAATAGTAAACATGGGCTAATAAGCACAGAGTCCTTCTGGATTATCTGTATTTATGGATTAGATAGGAAAAGGAGCCAGAGAATGGTACTGTAGAGAAACTAGTGAAGTAATGCCCCAGACTTCCAGAGTTTGTGAAAGATTATCTTCAGTGTTTAAGAGCCTCAAGTGAAAGGAGGTCATTGGTTCTCTTTGACAATGTTTTTTAATGGAGACTATCTGTAAAAACACTACCAGTGTATTCTTTCAAGGGAAGGGGAACAGTGTTGAGAGAAATTTGTTAGGCTCCATGAATTCCAGAAAATTCGTAGATTTAAAGCCAGGGAACAGGAGAGATTGAAGAGGAAAAAAGTTGGGTTGATAAAGCAAATTCCTTTAGAAGATAGAGACTGATAATAAAGATACCTCCAGGTACCTCCTGGCACTATATCCCTAATTATGTATTCTAATATAATCAGTAATTTTTTATTGACATAATTATCCTGCTCTCAATTTTGTGAAAGTATAAGTAGGATTCCCCATGCTTTTACTTTTCTGTATTTTTTATTTTTTTTCCTCTGAAACTGTGTATCAAAATGGTGAGAAATATATTGTAAATTGTTTGCTGAAAACTTCATTCATATGTTCTGTTGTCATTTAGCTTGATCCAAGGATTATTCGGCCATTTATAGCAGAGTGCCGTCAAACTATTGCCAAACTTGATAATCAGAATATGAAAGCCATTAAAGGACTTGAAGACCGGCTCTATGCCCTGGACCAGATGATTGCTAGCTGCAGCCGACTGGTGAATGAACAGAAGGAACTCGCTCAGGTACCCTATCAGTCTTCTCTCAGGAAAACCAGTTCATAGTTTCTCTATCCTAGTAGTTTATGTGTAGTATCAGTTTGCTATACACCATTATTTTTTACCACATCCTTGATTATTGTTAATGAATAGTATTGTTTGCATGAAATAAGGAAGAAGACACATTCTTTTTTTTTTTTTTAATTTTTTATATTTTTATAAACATGTATTTTTTTTCCCCAGAGGTACAGGTCTGTGAATCGCCAGGTTTACACATTCTTAATGTTCAGGTTTGATAACGTGAGCTGGGGCCACTTTAAGTAGTAACAGAAAGATAAACCATGAAAATGCTGTCAGCAGCTGGGGAAAAAACATGTGGAAAGAACATTATAAAGCAGTCATTGTACTAAACATTTGAGTACTTCCTGCACCCCCCTCAGAAAATTAAAAAAGAACATATGAGATCTGTAAAAGATAGGAGGAAAATGTGAAATCTTAGAGATTACTAATACTTAGGTTTTTAGGTCTAATTTAATGTAGTGTTCTAAGAACTCTGTCAGAGATTTTATAACCAAAACAAAGTGATGGAATTGCAAAGAGTGGAAACTGTAGGCATTTTCTGCCATGCTAATGATTTTGCCCTCCATCCACTCTGGCAAAACACCAAAAGGGTAGACTTGCATAATCTTGATTCTAATATACACTTTTCTAGTTTAATGTTCTTCTGTATCTTCAGTATTTTTCCTCCAATGTGTTCTTAACATTAAAACATACAAATGGGTGTAAATGTTTTATTTTACCTGCATGGCATTATACAGTGTGCGGTAGGTAGATAAAACATGTATATCCTTGCTTTAATTCTTCTAAAATAAATTTCAAAATACTTATTGTATTTTTATGGTTTCCTAAGTGAATTCATCCGTCATTCCGACTCTTTTTTTCTCCTGATTTTGGATGTGGCCACCTTATTGTGAACTGAACCCCTTTATCTTGTGCTTTTGCACTGACTTGGAATCCCCTAGTACCAATGCAGAGTAGAAGGTGATAGCAGGTGTCATTGTTTAATTTTTGATCCATAGAAAGTGGTATTTCACAACTAGAATGTTTCTAATAGTTTTTTCTCTTTGTGTTAATAGAAGAAACCCTTTATCAGATTAAGAAAGTTATAGTCTGCTTCTAATCTTGAACCATTCTTGGATTCTTGAAATAAACTCAACATGGTCATAATATATTGTCTTTTTCATGTATTTCTGAATTAAGTGTAACATTTTGGCAAACTGAATTATATTTTGTATTCATTCGGTATATATTTGTCAAGTTGGGCATTGTCTTTATGATGGCCTCAAAGTAAGTTGAGAAATTTTTTGATTAGAATATTTAGTCCAGGGGTACCTGGATGGCTTAATATGGGTTAAGCCTCTGCCTTCACCTCAGGTCATGATCTCAGGTCTTGGGATTGAGCTCTGCATTGGGCTGTCTGCTTGGCGGGGAGCCTGCTTCCCCCACCCCCCGCCTTCATCTCTGCCGACTTACGATCTCTCTCTGTCAAATAAATTAAATCTTGAAAAAAAGAATATTCAGTCCATTTATTTAATATAATTACTATTTGTTTTTAAGTCTTATTTCTAATTTTTCTTCCAATTATATCTCTTTCTGCTTTTGCCCTTTGGATTATTTTTATCATTTAAAAATAAAATTTAAAAATTTGGGGGATGGTGGCTCAGTCAGTTAAGCATCTAACTCTTGAATTCACCTCAGGTCCATGATCTCGGGGGTATGAGATTGAGCCCCGTGTTGGGCTCCATGCTGGACATGGAGCCTGATTAAAATCTCTCCTACTTTGCCCCATAACCGCTGGTCATTTGCTCTCTCTTAAAATGATACATATATACATATATATGTATCATTTTAAAACTTATCATTAAAAAAATATTTTATCTTCCATATTAGCTTTTTTAAAGTAATACATGCATCCTTGTAAGTTCGATAGGCATTTAGAATATCCTAAAGTATCCTTTAGTGGAAAATTTAGTCTTTGTCATTTGAAAATTTCTTTAAATCACCTTTATTTCTGAAGGATGTTTTCTCTGGATATAGAATCTAGGTTTTCCATGATTTACTTCTAGGTTTTTAACAGTTTTACTAAAATACGACAAAATGTGGTTTTCTTTGTATTTCTCCTTGCATTGCACTTGTAGTACTACTGGAAGCTGTGGTATAATGGCATATGTTTTGGGAAAATTGCCAGTTTCTCTTCAAATTTTGCCTTTGCCTTGCTCTTTCCCTTCTCATTCATTGATTCCATTTACACATGTATTAGACCTTACATCTCATTCTCTTCATTTACCCTTATAGCCTTCATTTCCCATCGTCATATCCATCTGTGCTTTATTCCAGGTATTTCTTTCGACCCAGATTAATTTTTTCTAGCTGTGAATAGCTGTTATTAAACCCATTTATTGATATGTAATTTTTGTTTATTTTTTTAGCCCTACAATTTCAGTTTGGTTCTTTTGTTTATATAGTTTCAAATTATCTATCAAAATACTCAGACTCATCCATCATCTCTTTGATTACATTAACCATATAGTAATTTAAAAGTCTCTTTATCTGTTAACTCCATTACTTGTGCCTGTGTGTCTGTGGATATAGGATTGTTTCTTATAGTTTAAATAGTTTAAATTCATGTGGTTTTGCCTTTTCACCTGCCTAATTATTTTTGATAAGAAAAACCCAGAGGATGCCTGGATGGTTCAGTTGGTTAAGCATCTGCCTTCAGCTCAGGTGGGGATCTGGCTTCTTGCTCAACAGGGAACCTGCTTCTCCCTCTGCCTGCTCCTCCCCCTGTTTATGCTCTCTCCCTCTCTATCTCTGACAAATCTTAATAAATAAATAAAAACAGGAAATATGAAGCTTAAGATAACACTTCTGGAGAGAATTTGTTTGCATGTGATAGGGGCTATCACAGTCTTACATTATCTTAATGTAACATCAAGGATTTAGTTTATGGGAAGTTGATCTTACAGTCCTTGTGGTGGTGGCCATCTACTTTTGTAGACTCTTACTCCATAGGATATAGCTTTTTGGGGTACTAATACAAAGTGTTTTCCATCTTCACTTCCTTTGGCTGGCCCTGATCTCCAGTTTTTTATTTCATAGCTCCTTGAGAATGTCAGAAGGATTGCTTTTTTTAATTCTTAGCTTTGGGCTCCTCTTCAGGAATCAGCACATGTCTCTAGGGCAAAGAATTCCTAGTTACTTAACTGGCTTTTCCTAGGTTTCCTCCTTCTAGATCCTGGTTCTTCTCCTTCACTGCTTTCTTAGGTCTTTCGTAACTAATGCCATAGGAAGCTTAGTCTACATTATCATTAAATTATAGTTTACCATCACTTGAGACAGCTTTGAATTTCTGATTGTTTTGTTGTTTCTCCAAGGTCATTCTTTTTTAGCCCTCAATAGAATGAATCAAACATAATTTATTTAACCAGACTTCTTTGATGGTCATTTAGGTTGCTTCTAGTTTTTCTTGTTACAAACATTGTTTTAATATCCCAGTACATCTCTGTCATTATGTGCATGTTGGGACAATCTTCAGTAATTGAATTGCTAGATTCTGGTGTGTTTGTGCATTTTTAAATATTAATTAGTAATGCTATACCCTCCATAAAGGAAAAATCAGTCAACACTCCCAGTAATTAAGAGAAGAGCAGTTTTCCTTATATCAGTATTTGCTATCTATTTCCTCTGAATTTTCATTTGCCAATTTTTTTTATCCTAATGTTTCTGTAAAAATTTATTTTATATGTAATCTGGATAATCCTTTGTCTATTGTAAATAATACAGATACCGTCTCTTTGTTGATAGTGTTGTGAAGATTGTTAAACAGAAATTTTAAATTTTGATGCAGTCAGATGTATTATTAGTCATTTTTTCGTCTTTAATTTAATAAATTCTTCATTCCTTTAAAATCTCCAGATTTCTTTATTCCTCTTTCTCTGATTGAATAAACCAGGGCTTCCTGTTTTCTTATCTAGATAATCTGTTTTCTCCTTTCTTTACTCTCAAATCTCTGGGGGTTGTTGTGAGGGTGTGGGTAGAATATGTGTATAGTAGCTCTACTACAATCAGGCAGCTAAAAGGAAGGGTGTTGCATTTGGTTATATTAAAAAAAAACCTAATGCTGATGTTATCCTCATCTGCATTGGATTCAGCAAATGGAGTTGTGTAATACAAGAATAGGTCATTTTCCTGGAAGTGTATTTGCTTAATAAAGGACCTAATAGTATTTATTTATTTTCTTTAAAAAATAGAGAAAGCATTTCTTGATCCTTTTTTGTTTGCTCCTGTATTTTTGTTTTTCAGGCCTGAGCCCTCCCAGGGTTTCTTGAACCCAAACTGAAAAAAATTTAGTAGATCTGTCCTATACTGTTCCTGGGAAAATTTGAAAACTACTCTTTGGCATCCTGTAATCATAGAAGTACCTTGTCTAACTATCTTCTTTCCCCCTAATTTATTCCCAGCTTTTGCTAATGTTTTAAGTTAACTTTTATAGAATTTAACTTTTAAGACATAATACTCTTACTTTTAAAAAACAGATTTTTCTGGGGTTTAGGCCTAGGTGTTTCAGTTGGTTAAGCGTCTGCCTTTGCCTGAGGTTATGATCTCAGAGTCCTGGGATTGAGCCACACATCACGCTTCCCATTCAGGAGGTAGTCTACTTTCTCCCTCTTCCTCTGCCCCTCCCCCAGCTCCTTCTCTCTTGCTCTCTTTCTCTCAAATAAAAATGTTTATGTTTTTCTTGGATATTGATACCTCAAGTAGTATAGTGTATAATCCTTTTTGACATTGAGAGGCAATTAAATTTCATTTAATTATTCCTCAGTGAATATTTTTAGTGTTCCTACATATGCTTCAATATAAGTACATTATATATTCAGAATAAAACTGAATATGTAAAATATTAATATGTAAAATAGATGGAAATCAAGGCCCAGCAATCCATAGATGTCAGCTGGGCTTGCCTGAGTAAATAGCTTTGAGAGAAATTGGCTATAATAAGATAATTCTAAATGTGCTTATGAGGGATGAGGGATAACTTATTGAAGTTAGGTATACATGGCTGTTGGAGCAACTTTTCACTCCTATATGTTTATGTGTTTGACTGCCAAAGGATGTATAGAGGCAAGGGTTTTAACTGAGACATCACTTTCACAGACAAATTTTCTCTGATTTTGCAGTCTTGATCAGATCAGATATATTTTTTCTTAGCAGGTTGTACTTAGGCTATGTCATAATTACATTTAAGTGATTATGTGGGTTGTTGTTTTTGTTTTTTTTTTTTTTTAATGAAATTTTTTCTTTAAGAATACAAGCTCCAGGGCACCTGTCTGGCTCAGTTGGAAGAGCCCATGACTCTTGATCTTATGGTCATGAGTTTGAGTCCCACACTGGGTGTATAAATTAAGAAAAAAAATAATAATAATAATAAGCTCTAAGAAACCAGGTTTCTAATCTCTCTTCCTCGCTGCCCTAATCACAGTGCCTTGCAGGTTCTTTACCTGTAGTAAGTACACAGTCAGTATTTACAGAATGAGGGGTGCCTGGTTGGCTCATTCTATTATGGTCTGACTCGATTTTGGCCAAGATCATAATCTCAGGGTCATGTGATTGAGTCCCAAGTTGGGCTTTGAGCTGGGTGTGGAGCCTGCATAAGATTCTCTCACTCCTCCCCATTAAAAAAATAGAGACAGAGAGAGAAAGAGCAAGAATTTGGGGTAGGGTAGTCTTGAGTTTATGGAATGTTAGACTTCTCTATAAAAATCTGGTCTGGGACCTTTTCATTATTTGCAGATGTCTCCTCTGTTAGTTTTATTATAGTTAATGTATTTTTTTCCATTGCAGATATTTTCTTTTTTTTTTTTTTTTATCAGTATTTACTTCAGCATGTGGTCAGTGAAAGTCGATAAATTCAGATTAATCATTTTGAGGAGTTGATTTTAGATTCTGTATAAACACAATTTTATGTAATTCATTCTAGCAACATAGCAGTTAAATCTTCTCACCACTCTTAAAGGAAAGGGAAAGGGGACACTTGGGTACCTCAGTTGAGTGTACAACTCTTGATTTCAGCTCAGACGATGATCTCAAAGTTGTGAGATCAAGCCACTACATCAGGCTCTATACTGAGCATGGACTCTACTGAAGATTTTCTCTCTTCTATCCCTCTGCCCCCCTCCCCACTTGCTCTCTTACACTCTCTTTCTCCAAAAAAAAAAAAAAAAAGAGAAAGAGAAAGAAGGGATGAGACAATGGAAGGAGATTTATTGCCTAAGTATCTTATATGATAAAGACCAGTTCAGGCAGCTTTAAGAGAGTAATTTTTTTAAGACCACAACACTTTTGAGGTTTATAGACACTTCTACCTTAATTGACAGAGAATCTTAACCAGATCTGTGAAGCTTTGTTAACACTGGAGCCCTGAAAATTTATTCAGTGTGTTTTATTTCTCTAGTAATCTTTTTGTCTTTAAAGATTATCAACAAAAAAAGAAAATAATAGGAAATCTGCTCCCTAAACCAAAAGTTCACAGAATACATCTTGAGGGGAGTTGTAAGTACTGTAGTAACTAAGAGCTAGTTAGATTTCTTTTGAATGTTGTCATGATTATTCTTATTAGATAACCTACTAAAAATTCAGAATTAGGATGTGGTATAGTTTAAGTTCTGTCTTCCATCATCACTCAGCTATGTAATTTTCTTTTAAACTTACATATCATGTATATATCTATCCTTACTTACACATAAAAAATACTAATACGAAATGACATCACGGTTATTTATACTTTTTTAAACTTTTTTTATTGAAGTATAGTTGACATACAGTGTTACATTAGTTTTTAGGTCTACAAGAAAGTGACTGGACAATTCTTTACTCATTGCTCAACATGATAAGTGTAATTATCATCTGTCACCATTAAACATTATTACAGTATTATTGATTATGTTCCTTATGCTATACTTTTCATTCCGATGACTTATTTTAAGAAGCTTGTACTTAGGTATTTTACTACTTAGTCTAAATATTATTCTAAGGATGGTTTGATAAATACAGAAATTACTTTATTGAAAGCAGATTTAAATGTTTTTTCTTTTCTTTTCTTTTTTCTTTTTTTTAAGATTTTATTTTATTTTTTTGACAGACAGAGATCACAAGTAGTGAGAGAACAGGCAGAGAGAGAGAGGGAGGAAGCAGGCTCCCCACTGAGCAGAGAGCCTGATGCAGGGCTTGATCCCAGGACCTTGGGATCATGACCTGAGTCAAAGGCAGAGGCTTTAACCCACTGAGCCACCCAGGTGCCCCTAAACGTTTTTTTCTTTTAGCAACTTTGGCATGTATGTGCTTTTGGTGTCAGGAAATTCCTCATTATTGCTTTAGAACTTAATTTGGGGGATTGATTATGTTTTTCTTGGATCATTAAAAAGTAGTGGAAACCTATTAAGATTTTAATGCAATTGATAAAACCAGTAAGTTATTTTTAAGTTCAGAAAAAAATATAGCCACAGTAGAGCATATGGCATATTGAAAAGGAAATAAGATATAAAATTCCTATTGAAATTGTTTTATTTTCAGATATTAAATGGTTTTGAGTTTAGTACATGTCATTTAAATTTAAATATTTTCTTGAAATTTAGGAAGACAGAAACAGAGAGAACTACCAAAAAGTTAGAAGACATACTATTGCCAGCCATATTGTTAAGTTCCTAGACAGATAATTATTTACAGTAGCAAGTATGGCCGTCAGATGGACATGCAAATTATAAAACTCCTGTAACACAAAAACTGTTCAGTAAGCAGTAGTAAAAGAACCGATAAGTACAACAAAAGCATTTAGTAGTAACCTTAATAAGATGTCTTGGACCTTTTTTAAGGTTTTGCTGTTGGGTTTCTTTTTTTGTTATGTTTTGTATATACAACTATCGTATTTTAAATTAATTTAGAGCCTAAACACAATCCCTGCTTAGCAGAATGATGCACAGTTCACCTATGAAAATAAATGAGTAAGGATAGCTAAGAAAAAATATAATATTTTTCTTATCAAATAATAAAATGTATTATAAAACTATACATTTAAGTCATTCTAATATGAGTAAACATATATATATATATATATATATATATAGTGGAAAAAATTTAGTCCAGAAATACTGGAGAGAGGAATGACTTCTTAATAAAAAGTACAGTAAATTGATTGTTACTCATTTGGGGAAGGGTACAAAGTACTATTGAATATCATTGGTTAGATTAGGTCAGTTATTTCATGGCTAAAATCAGTGATCATATTTTATTTAATACATGATCTGACTGACCCATGGTATAGTAGGAGTCTAGACGCATAAATTCTGGTTCTAATTTAACTGTTAAGAGTGTCTGTCCTTTGATAAATTACTCTATCTTCCCAGTGGGTTTTTTTTTTTTTCTAGCTAGAAATTGAAACAACTAGATGAGCAGAGTTCTTAAAAATAATCTTTTTTATGAGTATATCTACATTCAGGATAGTAATTAATAAAATCTTTAAAAGTAGAACAGTTCATATTTAACAAAGATTTCCCTCTTAAATGAATGTTATCTTTCCTGAAACCAGATTAATGTCCTTTTAAATATTTTCTTTCAAAGGGATTTTTAGCTAATCAGATGAGAGCTGAAAACTTGAAGGATGCATCTGTTTTACCTGATTTGTGCCTGAGTCACGCAAATCAGTTGATGATTATGTTGCAAAATCATAGAAAACTGTTGGATATTAAACAGAAATGTACCACTGCCAAACAGGAACTAGCAAATAACCTACATGTCCGACTGAAGTAAGTGATTCTCTTACATCTAATTTTGGATGTTTCAAAGTGATTTTTTAAAATTTCTGCCAAGTAATGGAGTACTTTTTATTGTTATATTGAAATACTTGATTGGTTGATTAACTTGGGATTAGATTATTTTTATAGAGCTTTGTGTCTCAATTTCATTCTGTAGGTGGTGTTGCTTTGTAATGCTTCATGCTGATCAAGATGGAGAGAAATTGCAAGCTTTGCTGCGCCTTGTAATAGAACTGTTAGAAAGAGTCAAAATTGTTGAAGCTCTTAGTACAGTTCCTCAGATGTACTGCATAGCTGTTGTTGAGGTTGTAAGGAGAAAAATGTTCATAAAACACTACAGGGAGGTATGCAAGTTGAATTCTCTTTTCATTGTGTATGAGCCTTAATGAGTTGGTGTATGATTATTAACGTAAGCTTTCCTTCTCTTAGTGGGCTGGTGCTTTAGTCACAGATGGAAAGCGATTATATGAAGCTGAAAAGTCAAAAAGGGAATCCTTTGGGAAATTATTTAGTAAGTGTTCTTTACTAATTTATTTTTAATGAAAAATGCTATTTTGTCAATATGAATGTGTTGTTATATAGGATCTATGTGATTTAAGTTACCATTGAAATTTGGAGAAATATTCTTTTTAAGGTCTGTAAAGTTGAATCCATTGTTAAAACTTAAATATAAAGAATTGCTAATTTGTTTTTCAAAAACCAGAAATTTTTTTTCCTCTGAAATACAAAGTTATAAAATTATCATATTGTTAACTTTTTTACACAGGGAAGTCCTTTTTAAGAAATCGTCTGTTTAGGGGATTGGACTCCTGGCCCCCGTCCTTTTGTGTATGTATTAATTTTCTAACTATGACTAAATTTTGTACGTATTCAAACCTTATTTCAGAAGTAGAGATATTTTCAGAAACATAGTCTTCTTTTATAACATAAAAATGTTTTTGGTTTTAAAAGCCATTTGTCATGAAACTTTATTAAAATATATTCATAGTTTTTGATGAAGAGTTTTCATAACACAGGAGGATAAGACATATTACACTGTTAAGATATTGTTTGGTAGGAGTAGATTGTCTTATTATTTTGTCTTTCTCATTTGCCCTCCTCTCATTCTCTTTATCTTTCCCTTCCCTCATTCTCTCCCCATCCCTGCACTTTCTTTTCCTTTTATCCTCTCCTCTTTTCATTCTCTTCACCACCACCACCACCCTCATTTTATTCTTGTGTTTACTAATCAGAATAAGGTGACTCTTCAGGTGGCCTTCACTGAAATCCTGAAAAATAAATGTGTTTTTAAACCAGCATTACTGGGGACCATTCGTTTTATTTCATGAGAAACATTGATTCCATGGGTCAGAGAAGTTTGGGAAATGCTGTAGGCTTTTTGTTTGTTTTCTCTTAAGATGCAGTGCTTAGCTATTAAATGTGTTTCTGTACTGCAGGATTTTTAGGCCTTAAATGTATGAATCTTTTAATATCTAAAAATGAGTGATATAATAGGGTGTCCCACACTCATATATCTAGGACCCCCATTTAATGAAGACCATCTTGACATCTCTAAATCTGCTTAGGTAGTGATTGAAATGATTAGAGTCACATTAAAAGTTGTATTTCTTGGCAATATTATAAAGAAATGGTAGGACTTACCAGGTAGTTTTTTTTTAAGAAACTGAAATTTACTAAGAGTTTTTTATTTTGGAAAATAATGGAAAGATCAAGTAAAAGGCAAGGAAGGACATGTTACATAGGAAAAAACTTTTTACCATATTAAAACACCAAGGCATCCTAATAAATGATAGGAATAGTCATAGAGCTAAGGCCAGAGAGATCTTCATGGTCTTGTTATAAGTTAAAGAAAAATTTAGGAACAGCCTATATGCTGGTGAAACAAATGGGTTTCTTTGATGTTGACAGGATACTACCCTATTTTTTTTTAATTTTTTTTTTAAGATTTTATTTATTTATTTGACAGAGAGAGAGAGAGATCACAAGTAGGCAGAGAGGCAGGCAGAGAGAGGGGGAAGCAGGCTCCCTGCTGAGCAGAGAGCCGGAAGCGGGACTCGATCCCAGGACTCTGAGATCATGACCTGAGCTGAAGGCAGAGCTTAATCCACTGAGCCACCCAGGTGCCCCACTACCCCATTTTTTAAAAGCTGACGAGAAAGGGAGGAACAGCCACAGTACTTGGATCACCAACAGCTATGATCCCCAGTCATTTAAAACTCAGAAAAATAGTATACCGTGTTGGTCATTGAATAGTTCATTTTTATTTTATCCTATTTCTTAAATGTCAGTAGATTTGTAGCATTTTTGCTTCTTTGTTAATATTGAAATTAATCATAGTAAAAATTTATAAATTTGTACTGTATATTTTTTGGGTTTTGTTTTGTTTCGTTTTTTTGTACAGACACAGAAGCCTCGAAAGTTTGACTGTGAACTTCCAGATATTTCATTAAAAGATTTACAGTTTCTTCAATCATTTTGTCCTTCAGAAGTTCAGCCACTCCTCAGGTAAATATCATTAGCATTTTTAACTTTAGTACACTTGATCTTAGCCAAAAGGCTGAGAAAGATTATTTTTAACTTTAGTTATCATTTTAAAATACTTTAATTATTTTGGAGCTGTGGAAAGTAGCACTGATAGTCTCAGGAGATGCCATAATATAGAAATATTTTATGATAGACTGATATGCTGCTTTAAGAAGTTTCTAGGGAATATGCAAATGATCAGAAAATGAAGATAAAGGAAATTAGTGCCTTACATGTAATTAATTTTTTTCTAGTAATTATTCTCACTTTGTGTATAGCGTGGGAGATGTCTGATTCATCACTTCAGTGATTATGTCTTAGGTCTAAGCTATTTTTCTGGTGTTGATTAAAAGGGGATGATGGTACTGTTTTTGGGGGGTTTTGTTTTTGTTTTTTTTTTTACATAGATGGAAATATTTGGTTGTAGGCATCCATCTTTTCATTGTGGAATCACAAATCTAATTATATTGCTTTCTGTTCCAGGGTCCCCTTACTTTGTGACTTTGAACCTCTACACCAGCATGTACTTGCTCTACATAATTTGGTAAAAGCAGCACAAAGTTTGGATGAAATGTCACAGACCATTACAGATCTATTGAGTGAACAAAAGGCAAATTAAGTTCTTTCAAATGATTTGTTTCATTAGCGTAAAATATTTGTTGTTACAGCTCTTTAAGCCTATCCCCTCTCTTTTCCAGGCATCCATGAGTCAGACGTCCCCACAGTCGGCTTCGTCACCAAGGATAGAAAGTGCAACAGGAATTGCAACTACTACCTCACCAAGAACTCCTCCTCCACTCACTGTTCAGGATCCCTTATGTCCTGCAGTATGTCCCTTAGAAGAATTATCTCCAGATAGCATTGATGCACATACATTTGATTTTGAAACTATCCCCCATCCAAACATAGAACAGACTATTCACCAAGTTTCATTAGATTTGGATTCATTAGCAGAAAGCCCTGAATCAGATTTTATGTCTGCCGTAAATGAGTTTGTAATAGAAGAAAATTTGTCATCTCCTAATCCTATAAGTGATCCACAGAGTCCAGAAATGATGGTGGAATCACTTTATTCATCTGTTATCAATGCGATAGACAGTAGAAGGATGCAGGATACAAATGTATGTGGTAAAGAGGATATAGGAGATCATGCTTCTCTAAATGTCCAGTTGGAAAAGTGTCGAGTTGTTGCCCAAGACTCACACTTCAGTATACAAACCATCAAGGAAGACCTTTGCCACTTCAGAACATTTGTACAGAAAGAACAGTGTGACTTCTCAAATTCGTTAAAATGTACAGCACTAGAAATAAGAAACATTATTGAAAAAGTAAAATATTCTTTGGAAATAACACTAAATGAAAAACATCAAAGAGAGCTGCAGTCTTTAAAAAGTGAATACGAAGGCAAACTTGATGCACTTATGAAAGAAAGTGAAGAAAATGAAAACAAAATTAAAAAGCTTAAAGGAGACTTGGTATGCCTTGAGGAGGTTTTACAAAATAAAGATAATGAATTTGCTTTGGTTAAACATGAAAAAGAAGCTGTTATCTGCTTGCAAAATGAAAAGGATCAGAAGTTGTTAGAGATGGAAAATACAATGCACACTCAAAATTGTGAAATTAATGAACTGAAACAGTCACGAGAGATAGTGTTAGAAGAATTAAAGAAGCTCCATGTTGAAAATAATGAGAAGATGCAGTTGTTGCGGACAGAACTTCAGTGTTTAGAGCAAAGTCATCTAAAGGAGTTAGAGGACGCTCTGCGTGTCAGGCACACTCAGGAATTTGAGAAAGTTATGGCAGACCATAAAGTGTCTTTGGAGAAACTAAAAAAGGAAAATCAGCAACGAATCGATCAGATACAAGAGTCTCATGCCACAGTTATCCAAGAGAAAGAACAACAGCTACAGGAATTAAAACTGAAGGTTTCAGATTTGTCTGACATGAGATGTAAGTTAGAGGTTGAACTTGCATTGAAGGAAGCAGAAACTGATGAAATAAAAATTTTGTTGGAAGAATGCAGAACCCAGCAGAAGGAGACCTTAAAATCTCTCCTTGAACAAGAGACAGAAAATTTGAGAACAGAGATAAGTAAACTAAACCAAAGGATTCAGGATAATAATGAAAACTATCAGGTGGGCTTGGCAGAGCTAAGAACTTTAATGACAATTGAAAAAGATCAGTGCATTTCAGAGTTAATTAGTAGACATGAAGAAGAATCTGATATGCTTAAAGCTGAATTAAACAAAGTAACGTCATTGAATCACCAAGCATTTGAAATAGAAAAAAACCTGAAAGGAGAAATAGCTGAACTGCAGAGTAAATTGGGCGCAGAATTGAGTGCTCTTGAAAAACAAAAAGATGAAAAACTCACCCAACAGGAAGAGAAGTATGAAGCCATTATTCAGAAACTTGAGAAAGACAAAGAGAATCTTGTCATGAGCCAGGAACAAGACAGAGAACAGTTAATTCAGAAGCTTAATTGTGAAAAAGAAGAAGCTATTCACACTGCCCTAAAAGAGTTTAAATTGGAGAGAGATGCTGTTGAGAAAGAGTTACTAGAAAAAGTTAAACATCTTGAGAATCAAATAGCAAAGAGGTAAGAATTGCTTTAAAATTTAAAATTAAAATATTGGTGATTCAAATTTTAACTATTTATATAATCACAGTACCTTGATTTACTTCCTTATCATAGGTCAATATAGTAATTGAGATATTTTTATAAACTACAATCTTTTACTTTATATTCATTGTTTCTTGTAAACATTTAAAAAATAATAGACTGCATAAGCTCATTAGTGGCTTTTAAAAATGGCTGAGAATCTTGGATTTTCAGAGAAATTATTTTTTGAAAATTTCATATGTTTTGGGCTTCTTTCTTTTTAATTCATTAATTTTCCTTTTTTGGTTTGATGTTTTAACCTAATTTCTTCTGTTGAAAATTACTCTTTACCATTCCTTTTAAATAGCATATGTGTGAAAGATAATAGTTTCATCTGAGTAGTGCTCACTTATTAAAGAGTAAATTCCAAATTGACTAAGTGTTTCTTCACTGTTAGTCCCTTGATATTACAATTTCGGTCATTTCCTCTGTGGTTCAAAAGATAATGTCTTTAAATTCCAGGTTTTATACAGTGATGGTTTTTTGTTTTTTGGTTTTTGGGGTTTTTTTTTTGCATTTTTAATATTGTGACTGATATTACTACCTTTTGATCAGTATTTCTGCTCTTTAAACTTCATTGATGGGCTATATGGCCTAATGACTAACTTCTAGACCATTATCAATTAGTTCTGTCATTAATTCTTCTCAGTGAATATATTTGTAAGTTTGAATACCTTATATACTTTAACCTATTTCTTGCCTCATCACTTTTATAATATCTTGTGATATACTCTGCTGTGTACTTTTCATATACTGGCATTCAGTTAAACCTCCCACTCTGTTTTGAAAGCAAGAACTCTTCATGTATTCTGGGCAGATTGGAGGGTTTAATACAAATGTTTAGAGAGCTGGGGGAGCTAAGATCAAGGGAATGACTGCTGAAAATCAGGAAAGCTCTGGGTGAAATATCAGGAAAATAGATGCTGAACTACCCATCAAAGCTGAGAGTTATTCATGGCTCACTGGAAAATTGCTGTAGCAACCAAGAATCTCTTCAGAGCCCCAGTAATGTGGCTCAGTCTGCAACACAAAAGGGTAGTTCTCAGTTACTTGACAGGAAGCTCCTCTGAAATTTCATCAGGGTGCACCAAGCTTTCGTGCTCTCCAATCTTGTACATATTCTTTTTACTGGCAAACTTGCAGTTACAAGGGGATTCTGGGAAATACACATTTCTGCAGTACAGTACAGATGAGACTCTAAAAGAGGGATGAGAGTGATGGATGGATGGATGATGATAGTCCAGTACTGTATATACCCCATTTCCAACCCAAGGGTCCTTCTTTTTTCATTTACCCATACTGAACTTCCAAATAAAGACACTTGAAATGTCATTCTTTTCGACATGATTCAGCTTGTGTCTTTCATATCTCCTCAGTCTCACCTCTTCCAAAGGAGTTATTCTTCCAAATAACTTATGTCATTGCAGCCATCCTAGAACTCTGTTCATTTTTCTTTCTGTACAGACACAGTCTCTGTTTGATATACTGTAGGCTAAATACTGAAATACAGGTTTAATTACAATTGTCACAATACTTACTACATATTGAGATACCAAGAGAAGGTATAAGGATAAAAAAAGAAATTCATCCTTATGTATAGACCTAATCGTGGTAGTCTTTATTTCTATAACTAGTCTCATAACCCTAATAGGTATTTACAGCTTCCTTCTATTTTATTACCTTAAACATTACCTCAGCTGACTTTACTTGACCAGAAGAGACTGCCAATAATGATTCCTCCTGTAATACAGGCACTGTAGTTTCTCATTTGACTGTTTATCAGTGGACATGGAAGTGCCAGGAGATACCCTATAAAAGCTTCTGACTTCCAGGCATATTCCTCTGCCTTACTGTTTAGGGACAACTGTTTCTCATTGATAATTAAGTTAAATATCAATATATAACTGCAGCTTCCTTCTTTTTGTGTTGATTCAGTGCTGTGATGAGCCGTATGTATCCCTGTGGTAGCTTAAGCTTCCAGGTGAGTGGGACCCTGGTGGTATCTCCTGGTAAAGGAATTCTTCTTGGAGAAACCAAACTGGCACAATCCAAAGTTGTAGGGATGAGAAGCAAAATTTTTGCTGCTGGCTTATTGGAATAATAGTTATTACAATTTTTTTTCTTGTATTAAATCTTTATTTAAATTCTAGTTAGTTTAACATATGTGTTATTCCAGTTTTTATCATTGGTTCTCCAACCTATATATTCTAACTGTGGGAGAATTAGTTTCACATAGTAATAATCTGATTCAGGGTATGTTCTGCATTCTCTGCTCTAGCCATTCAAAATGACAGGGTACCTGAGTGGCTCATTCGGTTAAGGTCTAACTCTTGATCTCAGCTCAGGTCTTGATCTCAGGATCATGAGTTCAAGCCCTGCATTGGGCTCTACAGTGGGTAGGGAACCCATCTGGTACTGTAATGAATTTTTAATGTTTTGATCCACAGTTTTATCAAACTGGCTGTTTAGTGATTGGCATTTGTGGTAAGATAAGTGATTTCCATGGGTATGTAGCTATAGCTACATATGTTTCACTGTACAATGTAATTCCATGTTTAGAAGCAATTCTAGTAGAATATCATAGCAGTGAATAAGCCTTTTTTGTATGTTCAGGAATGGTAATTTTTGCAGAAATACTGTGGGCATGGAAAGTAATTCTATATGGAGAATAATAGACTGTTAATTGTGAAGATAGATTACTGTTCTCTTTGATAGAAGCAGTCCAGTGTAATCAGCATGCCACCAGGTAGCTGGCTGGTTTCCCAGAGGAGCACTACAATATCAGGGGGCTCAACTGCTAGTTACTAAATACATAGAAGTTCATATTGCTGAGCCTATATGTAACCTCACTTCCTGCCTGTACGGACAGTTGTTCATCAGCCTTTTGACTAGGACTGATTGATAATCTAGAATGTTCAGGTTGCCCATCTGATTATTAAGAGGTTCCTCACAGTCAGACATAATATATTCAGAGAACTTACATATCCTGTACATTTCAAGAGGCTGGTCCTTATTTCTTTTCCAGAAATCTTCCCACCAGATTTCAATCTAGTTTCTTTAAAGTCTCTCACTATCCACCCAAAGGCTGGCCAGTCTCCATGAATCACTGCAAATCTTTGCCTCTGACCATTTGTCCTCTTTAGTAACTTTAGGTACACTGCTTAACATATTGCCAGTGAGAAGATTCCCCTTCACTACTATTCTTTAGAACCATTTCTCAGTGGGGCTCTAATACCTCAACTATACTTTTGAATAGTGTCAGTATATTTTACAGAATCATGATAAAACCAAGCCTGCCAGGTTTTTTTTTTTTTCCACTCAGTCAATGTCAGAATTGTGGTGGAGAGAAAGGAGGCAGTGTAGCAGGAGAAGGCCCCTTGGGAACCTGAAACCTCTTGATCTGTTTATGCCATACTTGTGCCATAATTTGTTTGATCTCATGTATGCCATATCTAACTTGTGATAGTATATTGCCGTGTATACCCAACTTTATGGTTTCATGACCTAGACAGCATTACCTTATGATGGGTAGCTCAGGACACAGTACCTTGGGAGACCATGGTCAGTCTTTCAGTCTCTGCGGACCCAGAGGCAAGCTACTTTACAACAGAAAAATAGTTATGGGGGCGCCTGGTGGCTCAGTGGGTTAAGCCTCTGCCTTTGGCTCAGATCATGATCTCAGGGTTCTGGGATAGAGCCCCACATCAGGTTCTCTGCTCGGCAGGTAGCCTGCTTCCCCCTCTCTCTCTGCCTACTTGTAATCTCTCTGTCGAATAAATAAAATCTTAAAAAAAAAAAAAAGAAAAATTAGTTATGCACTTCAAAATTCTAAGGGTCTCAACTGTGATTCTCCTATATGACTTGTCAAAAGTTCTATACGTTATTAATTTCCGCTACAGACACTTCAAACATCTTCTGGGAGATGTGGGTCAAAGGGCAAAGCAACTTGCATGTTGCCCTGGACCTTACACAGAATAGGGAATTATTTCATTAATGAGTCTGAGCAGCACACCCAGTTGTACTGTACATTTTGCCTCCAAAATTCAGAGATGATCACCTACAATGTAGTTAGTCCCTTCACCTTAGAGGGGACATCTCATATGATTGGACCACTGAATACTAAGAAATTTCACTGTACTGACAAGCTCCTGAATTTTCATGGTCATTATTGCTCATCCTCTGGCACTCCTTTGTCGTCACCTGGTAGCTGAGGTAGTTGCTACTTCCTAAGGAGCTACTCGGCCTAAGGAGCATAAATGCCATAAATGTATTGGATTAATATGATATCTTTTCCCCGCCTCCTCTCAGATTAGTATTGATATTTTGAGGAATAGCATGAAGACCAGTATCCCTGCCAACTAGATTTTTCTTAATTTGTATTTATTTTTTAAATTTCTTTTCAGTGTTCCAAAATTCATTGTTTATGCACCACACCCAGTGCTCCATGCAATATGTGCCCTCCATAACACCCCCAACCAGGCTCACCCAACCTCCTCCCCCCTCCAAAACCCTCAGATTATTTTTCAGAGTCCACAGTCTCTCATGGTTTGTCTACCCCTCCAATTTCCCCCAACTCCCTTCTCCTCTCCAGCTCCCCATGTCCTCTGTGTTATTCCTTATGCTCCACAAATAAGCAAAACCATAATTGACTCTCTCTGCTTGATTTATTTCACTCAGCATAATCTTTTGTTGATACAAAAGTTGGATATTCATCCTTTTTGATGGAGGCGTATATATGCCTAGTATATATGGACCACATCTTCTTTATCCATTTGTCCGTTGAAGGGCATCTTGGTTCTTTCCACAGTTTGGAGACTGGCCATTGCTGCTATGAACATTGGGGTACAGATGGTCCTTTTCACTACCTCTGTATCTTTGGGGTAAATACTCAGTAATGCAATTGCAGGGTCATAGGGAAGCTCTATTTTTACTTTCTTAAGGAATCTCCACACTGTTTTCCAAAGTGGCTACACTAACTTGCATTCCCACCAACAGTGTACAAGGGTTCCCTTTTCTCCACATCCTCTCCCAACACATTTCATTTACGGTCTTGTTAATTTTGGCCATTCTAACTGGTATAAGGTGGTTTTGATTTGAATCTCCCTGATGGCCAGTGATGATGAACATTTTTTCATGTGTCTGTTAGCCGTTTGATGTCCTCATTAGAGAAGTATCTATTCATGTCTTCTGCCCATTTTTTGACATGATTATCTGTTTTGTGTGCATTGAATACTGGATTTTTTTTTTAACGATTTTATTTATTTATTTGACAGAAATCACAAGTACACTGAGAGGCAGGCAGAGAGAGAGAGAGGGAAGCAGGCTCCCTGCTGAGCAGAGAGCCCGATGTGGGACTCGATCCCAGGACCCTGAGATCATGACCTGAGCCAAAGGCAGCGGCCTAACCCACTGAGCCACCCAGGCCCCCTGAATACTGGATTTTAACAGAGAGCTAGAGAACTGGTATAATCCAGAGATAAGACATTGGAAGTGTGTTGCTGTTGTTGTAGGTAAAATCTAACTGCTGCTTGTGGTCTATACTACTAGAGGTTGCAAACTGCCCTGTGGGAATCCAGCTTATCACTTGTTTTTGTAAATACAGCTCTATTGGAATATATACAGATGCCCGTTCCTTTACCTATTTATTACCTGTGGTTGCTTTTGGAAGAGTTGAGTAGGTATGACAGATGATCTCACTAAAATGTTTACTTTTTCCCTTTAGAAAAAGTTTGTCAGCCTCTAGTATGTATTATGAAGAGGGAAGAAATCACTAAGTCACTAGCTCCATGTCAGGCAGTAATGGCCTTGTTGATTTACTCCAGCAGAGGGGTCATATGTGAAATAAGTTTCCTTGGAGTCACTACCTGATTAAATTTATGAGGATCCATTGCTTATTGTTGTATATTTTCTATAGGACACATAGTTAAGTTGAATAAGAACATTATAAAAATTGCCCTTACATCCTGTGAAATGAGAGACTGTTTTAGAGATTTTACTTGGCTTTTTTATCATAATAGTTCCTTAGTTCCATGAGTAAGGGAACCAACAAGGAGTCTCCAACAATAACTTTCATGTATATCCCACTGGATTCTGGATGTAAAGATGTATTTTATCAATTGTCCATGATAAAGGACCCACTGAACCCAAACCCCATTTATCACTTGGCTATCAGTAATCTCCTGATGGACCACAGTGGTATCAGAACCCCCTCAGAGCCAGTATTCTTTTGTCCCCCAAATGTTGGTTAACTACTTTACCAGAATACACACTAAGCCTGAGATGTGGACACAGGTCCCTATACTAAAGACTATGGAGACAGCATTATAAAACTTTGGCATTGTAGTTGATGACTGACTCAGATGTTGGGGTTAGGTGAGGGGTGATGAAGAGTTTCTTAAAAAAAATTTTTTTAAGTTTTAATAATCCTTTGTCATCCCTCTTTTGTGGCCCTGTGGATAGCCAGTGCCAAAGATTTTTCTGGGTCAGACCTGATTGCTGCTCTGGCTCTGCTGCTTGTAATAGTACTGCATCATATCTCTGGTTAAGTGCCACTAATGGGCCTCTACCACTCCAGAATACTGTATTCTCATTATAAATTCATTGAATTTCAGTGATTTTTCTCTCCCTCTGCTATCCCTGTCCTGCAGAGTACTACAGAGAAGCTTTTTTTTAAATCAACATATAATGTATTATTTGTTTCAGGGGCACAGGTCTGTAATTCATCAGTCTTACACAGTACACTGCACTCACCACAGCACATACCCTCCCTGATGTCCATCACCCAGCCACCCCATCCTCCCCACCCCTCTACACTCCAGCCACCCTCAGTTTGTTTCTTGAGATGAAGAATCTGTTAGGCTTTGTCTCCCTCTCACCAACTTCTATCATTTTGTATTTCCCTCTTGCTTACATGTAACTGGAAAAGAGGAATATTTGAATAACTTCCAGATACTTGTGGACATTTCCTTGATACTAAGTCAAAGTCCAATAAATGATTATTTCTTTTTTAATTTTTTTATTAACATATAATATCTTATTAGTCCCGGGGGTACAGGTCTGTGAATCGCGAGGTTTACACATTTCACAGCACTCACCATAGCACATACCTTCCCCAGTGTCCGTAACCCCACCACCCTCTTCCTACCCCTCTCCCCACGGCACCTCTCAGTTTGTTTTGTGAGTTTAAGAGTCTCTTATGGTTTGTCTGCCTCCTAATCCCATCTTGTTTCATTTATTCTTTTCCTACTCCCTAAACCCTCTATATTGCATCTCCACTTCTTCATATCAGTGAGATCATATGATAGTTGTCTTTCTCCACTTGCCTTATTTCACTAAGCATAATGCCCTCTAGTTCCATCCACGTTGTCACAAATAGCAAGATTTGATTTCTTTTGATGGCTGCATAGTGTTCCATTGTATATATATACCACCTCTTCCTTATCAATTCATCTGTTGATGGGCATCTAGGTTCTTTCCATAGTTTGGCTATTGTGGACATTGCTGCTATAAACATTCAGGTGCATGTGCCCCCTCAGATCACTACATTTGTATCTTTAGGGTACATACCCAGTAGTGCAATTGCTGTGTCATAGGATAACTCTCTTTTCAACTTTTTGAGGAACCCCCATGCTGTTTTCCAGATTGGTTGCACCAGCTTGCATTCCCACCAAAAGTGTAGGAGGGTTCCCCTTTCTCTACATCCTCACCAGCATCTGTCATTTCCTGACTTGTTAATTTTAGCCATTCTGACTGGTGTGAGGTGGTATCTCATTGTGGTTTTGATTTGTATTTCCCTGATGTCAAGTGATGCGGAGCACGTTTTCTTGTGTCTGTTGGCCGTCTGGATATCTTTGCAGAAGTGTCTGTTCATGTCCTCTGCCCATTTCTTGATTGGATTATTTGTTATTTAGGTGTTGAGTTTGAGAAGTTCTTTCTAGATTTTGGATATTAGCCCTTTACCTGATTTATTGTTTGCAAATATCTTCTCCCATTCTGTCAATTGTCCTTTGGTTTTGTTAACTGTTTATTTTGCAGCGCAAAAGCTTTTGATCTTGATGAAATCCCAATAGTTCATTTTTGCCCTTGCTTCCCTTGCCTTTGGTGATGTTCCTAGGAAGAAGTTGCTGCGGCTGAGATAGAAGAGGTTGCTGCCTGTGTTCTCCTCAGGAATTTTGATGGATTCCTTTTTCACATTGAGGTCCATCCATTTTGAGTCTGTTTTCGTGTGTGGTGTAAGAAAATGGTCCAGTTTCATTTTTCTGTATGTGACTGTCCAATTTTCCGAACACCATTTGTTGAAGAGACTGTCTTTTTTCCATTAGACATTCTTTCCTGCATTATCAAAGATGATAATGGGCTCTCTATTCTGTTCCATTGATCTATGTGTCTGTTTTTTGACAGCCATACTGTCTTGATGATGACACCTTTGGAATAGAGCTTGAATTCTGGAATTGTGATGCCAACAACTTTGACTTTATTTTTCAATATTCCTCTGGCTATTCAAGGTCTTTTATGGTTCCATATAAATTTTAGAATTATTTGTTCCATTTCTTTGGAAAAAATGGATGGGATTTTGATAGGGATTGCATTAAATGTGTAGATAGCTTTAGGAAGCATAGACATTTTCACAATATTTGTTCTTCAAATCCATGAACATGGATCATTTTTCCATTTCTTTGTGTCTTCCCCAACTTATTTCATGAGTACTTTATAGTTTTCTGAGTACAGAGTCTTTGTCTCTTTGGTTAGGTTTATTCCTAGGTGTCTCATGGTTTTGGGTGCAATTGTAAATGGAATCGACTCCTTAATTTCTCTTTCATCTATCTTGTTGTTGGTATAAAGAAATGCAACTGATTTCTGTACATTGATTTTATATCCTGAGACTTTACTGAATTCCTATACAAGTTCTAGCAGATTTGGAGTGGACTCTTTTGGGTTTTCCACGTATAGTATCTTATCATCTGCAAAGAGTGAGAGTTTGACTTCTATGCTGATTTGGGTGCCTTTAATTTCTTTTTGTTGTCTGATTGCTGAGGCTAGGACTTCTAGTACTATGTTGAATAGCAGTGGTGATAATGGACATTCCTGCCATGTTCCTGACCTTAGCAGAAAAGCTCTCAGTTTTTCTCCATAGAGAATGATATTTGCGGTGGGTTTTTCATAGATGGCTTTGATAATATTGAGGTATGTACCCTCTATCCCTACACTTTGAAGAGTTTTGATCAGGAAGGGACGCTGCACTTTGTCAAATGCTTTTTCAGCATCTATTGAGAGTATCATATAGTTCTTGTTCTTTCTTTTATTGATGTGTTGTATCACATTGATTGATTTGCGGATGTTGAACCAACCTTGTAGCCCAGGAATAAATCCCAGTTGGTCGTGGTGAATAACCCTTTTAATGTACTGTTGGACCCTATTGGCTAGTATTTTGTTGAGAATTTTCGCATCTGTGTTCATCAAGGATATTGGCCTACAATTCTCTTTTTTGATGGAGTCTTTGTCTGGTTTTGGGATCAAGGTAATGCGGGCCTCATAAAAGGAGTTTGGAAGTTTTCCTTCCATCTCTATGATTTAGAACAGTTTCAGGACAATAGGAATTAATTCTTCTTTAAATGTTTGATAGAATTCTCCTGGGAAGCCATCTAGCCCTGGGCTCTTGTTTGTTGGGAGATTTTTGATGACTGTTTCAATCTCCTTACTGGTTATGGGTCTGTTCAGGTGTGTTATTAATTCTTCAAAAAAACAGCTTCTAGTTTCGTTGATTTGTTCTGTTTTCTTGTTGTTGGTGGTTTTTTTTTGTTTTGTTTTGTTTCTATTTCATTGATTTCTGCTCTGATCTTTATGATTTCTCTTCTCCTACTGGGTTTAGTCTTTCTTTGTTGTTCTTTCTCCAGCTCCTTTAGGTGTAGGGTTAGGTTGTGTATTTGAGACCTTTCTTGTTTCTTGAGAAAGGCTTTTATTTTCCTCTCAGGACTGCCTTTGTCCCACAGATTTTGAACCGTTGTGTTTTCATTATCACTTGTTTCCATGAATTTTTTTCAGTTCTTCTTGAATTTCCTGGTTGACCCATTCATTCTTTAGAGGGATACTGTTTAGTCTCCATGTATTTGGGTTCGTTCCAGATTTCCTCCTGTGATTGAGTTTTAGCTTCAGAGCATTGTGGTCTGAAAATATGCAGGGAATGATCCCAATCTTTTGGTACCAGTTGAGACCTGATTTGTGACCCAGGATGTGATCTATTCTGGAGAATGTCTCATGTGCACTAGAGAAGAATGTATATTCTATTGCTTTGGGATGGAATGTTCTGAATATATCTGTAATGTCCATCTGGTCCAGTATGTCATTTAAGGCCTTTTTCTCCTTCTTGATCTTTTCTTTGGATGATCTGTCCATTTCAGTGAGGGGAGTGTTAAAGTCCCCTACTATTACTGTATTATTGTCAATGTGTTTCTTTGATTTTGTTATTAACTGGTTTATATAGTTGGCTGCTCCCATGTTAGGGGCATAGACATTTAAAATTGTTAGATCTTTTTGTTGGACACACCCTTTGAATATGATATAGTGTCCTTCCTCATCTCTTATAGTATTTGGCTAAAATCTAATTGATCGGATATAAGGATTGCCACTCTGGCTTTCTTTTGATGTCCATTAGCATGGTAAATTGTTTTCTACCCCCTCACTTTAATTCTGGAGGTGTCTCTGGGTCTAAAATGAGTTTCTTGTAGACAGCATATTGATGGGTTTTTTTGGTTTTGTTTTGTTTTGTTTTGTTTTGTTTTTAATCCGTTCTGATACCCTGTGTCTTTTGATTGGGGCATTTAGCCCATTTACATTAGGGTAACTATTGAGAAATAAGAATTTAGTGTCATTGTATTGCCTATAAGGTGACTATTACTGTATATTGTCTCTCTTCCTTTCTGATAAGCTACTTTTAGGCTCTCTCTTTGCTTAGAGGACCCTTTCAATATTTCTTCTAGAGCTGGTTTGGTGTTTACAAATTCTTTTAGTTTTTATTTGTCCCAGAAGCTTTTTATCTCTCCTTCTATTTTCAGTGATAGCCTAGCTGGATATAGTATTCTTGGCTGCATGTCTTTCTCATTTAATGCTCTGAGTATATCATGCCAGTTCTTTCTGGCCTGCCAGGTCTCTCTGGATAAGTCCGTTGCCAGTCTAATATTTTCACCATTGTATGTTACAGACTTCTTGTCCCGGGCTGCTCTGAGGATTTTCTCTTTGTTGCTAAGAGTTGTAAATTTTACTATTAGATGATGGGGTGTGGATCTGTTCTTATGGATTTTGAGGGGGGTTCTCTGCGCCTCCTGGATTTTGATGCTTGTTCCCTTTGCCGTATTAGGGAAATTCTCTCCAGTAATTCTCTCCAATATACCTTCTGCTCCCCTCTCTTTCTTCTTCTGGAATCCCAATTATTCTAACATTGTTTCGTCTTATGGTGTCACTATATCTCAAATTCTCCCCTCGTGGTCCAGTAATTCTTTGTCTCTCTTTTGCTCAGTTTCTTTATTCTCTGACATTTAGTCTTCTATATCATGAATTCTCTCTTCTGCTTCATTTATCCTAGCAGTAAGACATCCATTTTTGATTGCACCTCATTAATAGCTTTTTTGATTTCAACTTGGTTAGATTTTAGTTCTTTTATTTCTCCTGAAAGGGCTTTTATTTCTCCTGACAGGGTCTCTCTAGTATCTTCCACGCCTTTTTTGAGCTCGGCTAGCACCTTCAGAATCATCATTCTGAACTCTAGATCTGACATATTACCAATGTCCGTATTGATTAGGTCCCTAGCCTTCGGTACTGCCTCTTGTTCTTTTTTTTGTGGTGAGTTTTTCCACTTTGCCGTTTTATCCAGATAAGAATATATGAAGGAGCGAATTAAATACTAAAAGGTTGGTAAAGACCTCAGGAAAATGTGCTTTAACCAAATCAGAAGAGACACCAAATTATGGGGGGGAAATAGGGGGTAAAAAGAAGTTCAGAACAAAAAAATTTAAAAAAAAGAAAAAAATATTAAAAAAATATTTATATTAGACTGGTGAATTGAACAGGGTCACCCACTTAACTTTCAGAGTATTTGGTCTCTTAGAAGAAACTACCTCCCAAAATTTTAAAGAAAGAAAAGCATATATAAAGGTAAACATAGTGCAGGGATGGAATATGACTTACAAAGATGAAAATGTTTTTTAAAATAATTTCTAAAAAAGGAGTTGATAAGTTGGTTGGGAGAATAAAGAAAAAGGAAGTGGAGAGAATTTGCTCAGGCTGGAGACCAGAATAAAGACTTGTGCTAGATTTAGGGTATATTTTTATCTATTAGAAGAAGTTGTATCCCAAATTTTTTTAGAAGAAAAAACCCTATGTATATTCAAAAAATAAAGTTAGATACAATGAAGGATAAAATATGACTATAATAATGAAGGTTCATAAAACATTTTTTTATGAAAAGTATTGTTAAGATAAACTAGTTTACAAAATATTAAAAGAGGAACGAGTAAAAGTTAAAATTTAAAACAATTTTAGCATAAGAAAAAGTAAAGTTTTAAAATATTTAAGTTTGCAAAACTTAAGAATCATGGGGAGAAAGCTATGAATTCCATGTTTTGCTTTCTCCTCTGGAATTCCGCTGTTCTTCTTGGTAAGTGAACTTGGTCTTGGCTGGATTTCTTGCTGATCTTCTGGGGGAGGGGCCTGTTAGTAGTGATTCTCAAGTGTCTTTGCCAGAGGACAGGAATGAAAATGGCGGCCTTCCAAAATTAGCAAGATAGGAAACAACATGTGTTGGAGAGGATGTGGAGAAAGGGGAACCCTCTTACACTGTTAGTGGGAATGCAAGTTGGTGCAGCCACTTGGGAAGACAGTGTGGAGATTCCTCAAGAAATTAAAAATAGAGCTTCCCTATGACCCTGCAATTGCACTACTGGGTATTTACCCCAAAGATACAGATGTAGTGAAAAGAAGGACCATCTGTACCCCAATGTTTATAGCAGCAATGGCCATGGTCGCCAAACTGTGGAAAGAACCAAGATGCCCTTCAATGGACGAATGGATAAGGAAGCTGTGGTCCATGTACACTATGGAGTATTATGCCTCCATCAGAAAGGAAGAATACCCAACTTTTGTGGCAACATGGACGGTACTGGAAGAGATTATGCTGAGTGAAATAAGTCAAGCAGAGAGAGTCAATTATCATATGGTTTCACTTATTTGTGGAGCATAACAGATATCATGGAGGACATGGGGAGTTAGAGAGGAGAAGGGAGTGGGGGGAAATTGGAAGGGAGATGAACCATGAGAGACTATGGACTCTGAAAAACAATCTGAGGGTTTTGAAGGGGTGGGGGTTGGGAGGTTGGGGGAACCAGGTGGTGGGTATTAGAGAGGGCACTGATTGCATGGAGCACTGGGTGTGGTGCAAAAACAATGAATACTGTTATGCTGAAAAGAAATTAAAAAAAAAAAAAAGAAATGGCGGCCTTCCAGTCTCTGGCCCAGAAGAGTCGAGAGTTCAGGGCCCCACTCCTCTGTGCACCCTCAGAATAAAGCGCTCAATCACTCGTCTCCCTGGCCACCAGCTGCACTCCGAGCTTACCCAGCCTGTGATCAAGTATCTGTCTCTGGCACACAGCTCCGCCTGGAATCTCCAAGCCCCACAGATCCCTGTGCTCTTCCGGGGGAGGGGGTGTCTCCCTGGATCTTGTGGGGTCCCTGCTCACACAGCAGTGGTCTGTGTCACGGATCACAATTTAAGGTAACCCTGAGTTAAGAGCTCATTCCTCGGCTCCGTCTCTTTAGCCAGCTTCCCTGCTCTAATACCTGCGAGCTCTGCAATACTCCGACACCCCTGATCCTTCTGTGACCCCACAGGACCTGAGACCATGCTGTCCCCGCATGGGCTTCACCCCAGCTTAGCCTCTGGACTGATGTCCCTCAGTGGAGCAGACTTTTTCAGTTATGATTTTGTGCTCTGTTTCTCTGACACTTGCCAGGAGCCGGCCCCTCCCCCTGCAGTCTTTATCTTCCCATTGCTTTGGATTCACTTCTTTGCTGGTCCCACCTTTCAGAAAGTGGTTGATTTTCTGTTTCTAGAATTGCTGCTCCTCTTCTCTTCGATCTCCTGTTGGATTTGTAGGTGTTCAGAATGGTTTGATAAGCTAGCTGATCTCCTGCTCCCTGTTGTCATCTCAGCCTGCTAATTCCCCACTACCTTGACTCCTCCCTCTCAATAAACGATAAGTTCTTTTTTTTTTTTTTTTTTTTTATTTATTTGACAGAGAAAGACATCACAAGCAGGCAGAGGCAGAGGGAAAAGCAGACTCCCTGCTGAGCAGAGAGCCCGACATAGAAACGATAAGTTCTTAAACATAAGTTTCAGGAAGGAATATGAAACTGTCAGAATGGATTGTTTCACGCTGTTTATGCTAATATCTATTGAACTCTGTCTTGCACTTTGGCTATTTTACTCATGCATAATTTTGTAGCACAATGAATTGTCCATTTGAAAAATACAGGCTCACTGAGTTATGTAGATCTTGTAAATACGGTCATATTTTATTGAAAGAAAAATCAGATGTGTTACTGTATCTACCAGTTTTATGAGAAAGATCTTAAGTCCTGCAAAACTCTCAAGCCCATAGTGGCAGGTACAAGTTTTCTAATTTTTTTTTTGTTTTTTTAGTTTTATTTTTAAATAATTTTTATGCCCCGTGGGGTTCGAACTCATGGTCCTGAGATCACCAACTTAGCTAGCCAGGCACCTCAGGGTTTCTAAATTTTAATTTATCTTTAAATAATGACATCTTAACCATTGGTAATAAATTCTGTCATTTGTTCATTGACGTTAATAAGCTCACATTAGTCATTCTTAAGAATATGTTGAAAAATCTAAATAACCAAAGATTGTCATTTTTATTTTTTTTAAAGATTTTATTTATTTATTTGACAGAGATCATAAGTAGGCAGAGAGGCAGGCAGAGAGAGAGGAGGAAGCAGGCTCCCTGCTGAGCAGAGAGCCCAATGCAGAGCTCAATAGGGGGCTTGATCCCAGAATCATGAGATCATGACCTGAGCCTTAGACAGAGGCTTTAACCCACTGAGCCACCCAGGTGCCGCAGATTGTCGTTTTTCAAATAGAAATAGTAGAGCATGAAAAAGTAGCTAATTCAGCACACACCAAAGGAATTATACAAGTACTTTTCCGTGAGATAGACATATTTCTGTAAGTGGCTTTATATGTACTCATTTCATCACGCTGAGTACTAAAAAGGTGCATAGTCAGTAGTCAGGATTCAGTAATAATAATTCTTACTATATCATGGATATTCCAAAATAAATTTGCCTTTTTCTTTTCCACTTTGGGTGCTTTGGTATAAAGAAACAATGATTAAAAGTACAGTTTGGGGGGCGCCTGGGTGGCTCAGTGGGTTAAGCCGCTGCCTTCGGGTCCTGAGATCTAGTCCCGCATCGGGCTCTCTGCTCAGCAGGGAGCCTGCTTCCTCCTCTCTCTGCCTGCCTCTCTGCCTACTTGTGATCTCTCTCTGTCAAATAAATAAATAAAATCTTAAAAAAAAAATAAAAGTACGGTTTGGCACTGCTGTCTTTATATTTAGGTGTCAGCGATTTTATATGTGCAAATGTCAACAAGGTGTAAGAGACAAATATCATCTAAGTATTATTATGAAAATCGTTTTGATCTTACTGATCCCTTGATACTGTTTCTAGTCACCCCTAAGGTCTATGGATCTCACCTTGAGAATCATTGATACAGAGATTGGTTGGCAAACTTTGTGTAAAGGACCAATTGTAAATATTTTAGGCTTTGCAGGTGATAATGGTTTCTATCTCTCCTGCTGAACTAGCAAGAGATAAGTGAGTTAATATAAATGAATGGGTGTGGCTATTTTGCAGTAAAACTTCAACTACACAACAAATAAAAGCTGGATCTGCCCTGCAGGCCGTTGTTTGCCTATGGTCTAGAATATCTCGTCTTTGCATCTTATTTTCTTTAATGTGGGCCATCACATCCAGGTTTCAGGCAATAAATCTAGCAGTGTGTTAACATTGAATCTGGAGTCTCTGATTATTGTATCCCTACAGATAATTTTGGCCCAAGTTACCATTATGTTTGCCTTTCCTTTTCTAACTCCTATTGGCTCTATCCCCATACGTATTTCCTATATTTCTATCAATATAAATGAAAAATTTTCCAGTTGCAATTCCTCCTTGGTTAGATTTTCAACTCCCCTGGGATGTGGGATTTGAAAGTAGAGATGGGTCTGGAAGTAATTAAATAGTAGGGGAGCCAGTTGAGAAGGATCAGCTTGTTGAGATGGGAACCTCAGGCAAACTGGCACTAATCTTTTCAGATGAGGCAGTAAAGGCTGCTGCTGCTTGCAAGGAAGGCTTGGTGGGATTGGTAGGGACAGCTGTGGCATTGGCCACCTTAATCACCTGATCCACACAGGTATAGGTATCAGCTCCTCTGCCGTGGAATGCCCTAATCTCCCAGAGTTCTATTTTGCACTGACAGGTCATTACTGCCTTCAGATCAAAGCATATCAGAGAATCAATTCCAGATTCCTGTCTTTATGCTTTTTTCCCCAAGGATCATATTTGTATCTGTCAGAATTGAATTTAGAAAACAGAATCTCTTTTAAATATTCCAGGATTAAAGGGTTTAATATTAGAATTGGGTCTTCCCAAACTCCTCGAAGTTCTGAGGGAGGGACGGGTAAAGGAGTTGCCGCCAAAGACTTGAAAGTCTGTAGGTTCAAAGCCGTCTGAAGCGCCAGAAGTGGTAGCGAGTCAGAAACTTGCTACAGGTTCTTGGAGATGTCCACCAGTTGTCTACTATAGCACCCGTGCAGGTAGTCCACTTGGAAACCCCTCATAAACTGAACAGCCCACATAGCTGGTCATAGCCACTTCTACAGAATGACAAACTCTCTCTTTTCCTTAGCATTCCAGATCTTGTGTATCTTGTGTATCTTTCATTGGCAAACTTGAACTCCGAGCTTACTGGGAAGGGGGTTCTGGTTGACATAGTTTCTAGGCTTCTCTGTCATGCAGGAGAAACACTTGAAAAAGAATGTGGAAATCTTTGAGCAGAAATGATGCTGGGATGATGATATGATACAGCACACCTCCCTGCTTTCCACCACTTGATTGGTTGCGAATATGCCAGAAGCAGTATGGAGAGACCAGCTGTGTGGGAGAAGCATCAACAAGATATAAATAAAAGTATTAATTGTATCTGTAATGTTAAAGAACTCCCAGAAATCAGTTAGGAAAAGGCAAGGTATTCATTAGAAAAATGGACAGAGTATATGAATAACCAGATCAATGAAAAAATACAAATAGCCAATACGTGAATAGTTTTTAGTCTACCTGGGATTACAGAAATGCAAAAATAAAGTAAGACACATTTTTTCCCATATAACTAGGGAAAAATTAAATCAGTAGTATAGATTATTTTTAATAGGGGAAGGGGCTTTCTCATACACCTCTGTACAAAGAAAATGAGTACAGAGAATGTGTGTGTGTCTATGATTACAAATCTGCCTACTTTACTGTTTATAGCTGTACCTCCAGGGAGTAGTTGATATAGATTTGGGTGAGTATAGGAAGAGCATTTCAGTTTTACAGACTTAATCTGAAAAACGTTTAAAACCCACAGTAAACAATATTTGTTTACTAGGCCCAAATCTAATATAATGATAGGAAATAGTTCAGGCATCATGACAGTCTAGTTTGTATTCAATGCAAATTTTCTAGAAATGTTGGGTATAAAATAATCTTTTGACTAGCATACACTAATTTATTAATGGTGGGGTAACCTATCAACCAGAAATGATTTATGATTTATTTCAGGTTCTATGTAAGAGTGTAGAAACTTCAACTGATAACAAATGTATCTGCTTCCTTCAGTTCTAATTTCAAGGCCGTTTTGGGATATTAATATAAGACAGGATTATGTAAGTTTAGATTGCGGGTACCCAGCACACACGTATCTCCTTACTCCCCAAAGAAAGTGTGGCTGTGGTGCTACAAAAAATAAAACTTACTTTAGCTATTATTATTCCATTGCTGGGGTTAATTCCCCCTGATGACAGAGCCATTTGAGGTTGTAGAGTAGTATAAAATACAATGGAATGATGTGGCTAACAGTTCCCTGGAACCTTTTCCAACAGGAGTCTCAATGTGACATAGCATATATAATCACAAGAAACCCCTGACCCCAACACTGTAGGATTATTGTTCTTTGTGTCTTAAGCTCTCCTTTATTTTTTTTTTGCCACCAAAAGTCTTTTACCCTATGAATCAGTGTATACCTAATCGTTTAATGTGCTCATTCTGGGTATTTGGAATAATTACGTATTTACAAAGGTAATGATCCTGTATTCCAGGGATCAAGCCCCACGTCAGGCTTCCTGCTCAACAGGGAGTCTGCTTCTCCCTCTCCCTCTGCTCCTCCCCCGGCTCATGCTCTCTCTCTGTCTTTGTCTATCACTCTCTCTCAAATAAATAAATAATCTTTAAATCTAAAAAAAAGTACAAAGAGACAATGATGTGTCTGCACATTCTTGTATGCCTAGAACTGTCTTCTCCCCTACCTGTCCCATCCTAGCACAGCACTGACACTTGAAATAAAGGTGCATCAGGCAGCCCAAAGTTACAAGACCCCTAGAAATTACAAATACTACCCATCTTTGTGCATAACACACACACACACACACACACACACACACACCCCACACACTCTCACAGGATTCTTAGCATCCTTTCTCATGCTGAAATCTCTCCTTTCTTTGTTACTGTGCTCCATATTTTCACCAAAATCCTCATAACAGTCTTTGACAAACCTAAATTTATATTCTGTCATTCTCTCTAGACAAGATTCTTTAATGACTTTACCTTGTACTGCTGAGAAAATCCAAATACTTTTTGTTTGTGATCTGGCTTCCCCCCTGCTTCTCTAACTTCATTCCTCACTATGGTCGCCCTGCTTACCTGCCTGAAACCTGGCCTTTTGTTTTTCCTGTAACAACTCACCTATCCTATAATTGTAGGGATAATTCTTCAAAGTATAACTCTTACTTGCCAAAGGTAGACATTAGGCACTGTTGAAGAAAACCTAATACTTAAACCTTGCCTGTACCAATTTGAACCCTTAACACTTTATTGTTAGTATATTGAGTCCATATTTATATTCTGGTTCCTGAGTAACACCTTGGTTTACGTAGCTTGTCAGGTTTCCATCTGCGCTCTAATTTTTACCTTCTGTACTCCTCTAGCCCTAAAGGAAGAACTTTGAAAACAACTCTTTTACCTTATCCTTTCTACTGCCTAAGGGATTAGGTGATTTCCCAATTGAAATCTTGCTGTAAACTAAGAAATCTCAAACTTTGATAGAGGTAATATGTCTCTTAACTGCATATTTCATGTTTGGCCATTTAAAACCATCCCTTAGAGGAAAATGGGCAATAAATTGATATGAACTGCTTGATTTTGTTAGTAAAGTTGGAAGAATGAATAAAAGAATCACAGCAATTCTTTGTATGATTATCAATTGCTATAATATTAATAGTATGATAATTTTATATATTACGAAATTACATCAGGAATAATTATAAGCAAACAATTTCAGTATCCACATTGACTAGAAAATGCCTCTTGATTCCAAGGGGCACCTGGGTGGCTCAGTAGGTTGAGTGTCTGGTTCAGCATTGGACTCCTGATTTCAGTTTGGGTCATAATGTCAGGCTGATGGGATGCAGCCCTGCATCGGGCGCTGCCCTCAGCGCAGTCTGCTTATCTTTCTCCCTGTGCTTCTTCCCCCACTTTTTTTTTCTCTCTTTCAAATAAATTTTATTTATTTGATTCCAAAAACATTAAAGTGTAATTTAAAATTGTGTAAATCTACATTTAAAGCAATCAGTTGACTTAGTCACCAAAATAGTTTAGGAATATTTGCTAACATGGCAGCCTCTTTCCTGTGGTTTAACATATTTATAACTCCTTTGGTGGGATTAATTATCTACTTCATGGGCAAACTTTTTTTGATGTAAAAGATTATTAGGTTGCCATTTGCAACGACGTGGATGGAAATAGAGGGTATTATGCTGAGCAAAATAAGTCAATTAGAGAAAGGCAGTTATCATGATCTCTCTGATTTGAGGAATTTAGAGGTAGGGCGGGGGGGTGTTGGGAGTTAGGGAAGGAAAATATGAAATAAGATGGGACTGGGAGGGAGACAAACCATAGGAGACTCTTAATCTTAGAAAACAAACTGAGGGTTGCTGGGTGGGTAGGGAGAAGGTGGTTGCATTATGGACATTGGGGAGGGTATGTGCCATGGTGAGTGCTGTGAAGTGTGTAAACCTGATGATTCACAGACCTGTACCCTGGTGCAAATAATACATTATATGTTAATAAGAATAATTTTTAAAAAAGATTATTGGATTGAAAGATAAAATTGGATTGAACTTCTATATCAGAAATTACAATACTTACTAACTTGTGTTTGGGCTTTTTCTCCTTGTGTGTCCTCTTCTCTTACCTCTGGTGTTTTATCCGTAACCCCTTAGGGGGTAGCTAGTTTTGAGGGAGGTGAATATGAATGATCAATATGTAGATTTGCTGTGTGAACATTTAAGTTCCCTTTTAGTTTTGTGTTACTTGTTTACTAATTAACAAAGTGAACTAAAACCTATTTAAAAAATTAAGAAGGATTTTTCAAAAGTATGTGATCCTCACCTATGTTTGTTTTCTTCTTTCTCTGTCATGTGCATTACAGTTCTGGGATTAGCAGAACTGACATTTGAAGCAGAGCTCTTGAGAGGCATATTGATTCGTTATATTGAAAATATTCCCAATGCAGGTAGAAGCAGGTTACCCTGAATTTATCAAATGTAATCATTATAGGCATTTACCATGTTGGTGTCAGTATATAATCTCTGTTAAACTTTCCCTTTCACTTGCTTCCCTTTCCTTAGTAGGTAAAAAGGGTGGAGGATTACATAGAATTATCTCTAACGGTAATTACTATTCGGTTTACAGTAATTAATTACTATTCGGTTTAAGGAAGGTATATAGCCTTTCTGATGCCAAATAATTTTGATATTTTGTATATTTATGATTATATGTTATTTTTTTAAAAAATTTAATACTGTATGTAATTTTCAAGTCTTGCCATTGAATCTACCAGAGAAGATTCTTCAAGCCTAGTTGCTGAACTTCAAGAAAAGCTTCAGGAAGAAAAAGCAAAGTTTCTAGAACAACTTGAAGAGCAAGAGAAACGAAAGAATGAAGAAATGCAAAATGTTCGAACATCTCTGATTGCTGAACAACAGGTATGTTCCCCAACCCTTGTTTCATTTATTTCAGGTCTAAAGAAGATAAACATAAATTAACAGACATAATTTTTTTGTGTAACTCAGGGCATCTTATATCTTACATGTGATTTTCCTGCATTGACCCTGTCATACTTATTAAATATCCTCATGATAAAAGCATTTTCAATTCAGATTAGGTTTTTTGTAAAATGGAAGTGCTTCTATTACTTTGCACATATTTGAATTTTTCCTCCAAGCTCTCAGATTTTATTACTCTAAATTACATGCCAATCTATACAAATTTCTTATGCTTCCTATAATTTTTATCCATGTGACAGCCTAGTGGTACATAATCGTGGCCTACTGTTGAATTTTGTTGATTCACTTGATTAATAATATTGAGGAATGGTGAGAGGGTAAAGCTTATATGGGAAACAGGCACAGACCACTAAGGACTAGGTGGCAGCCTTCTTCAGGAGCTGTGTTTCACCTCAGGCACTTGGAGAGAAAATAAAGGAAATCCACAGTTGGATTTGTACAACTGGGTTGGGGAGAAAGAGTGGAGAACTGCTAGACATGGGCAGCTGTGGGGACAGTGGATGCCTGCTCTGACAGATAGGGCAGGGAGAATAATGACCTGCTTTTTTTACCCCAAGGAATATTTTTCTGAAACAGGTAACATATTGCAGTTGATACACACATTTGTTCAATATATGTGGTATTTTCCTTTTCCTGTGGTGGTGTGATTACATTTAGGTCTTTGTAGAATTCAAGAAAAGTATAGAAGTGTAGTTCAAAACCTGTAGGAACTTTCTATTTTAAGCCTTAAGGCTTGGGGAATGAAAGAAGAGCCTGAAAGGGGGAATAAGAAAAAATAACTAGAAAAAGGAAAAATGTGGCTATGGAAGTCAACAAAATTAAGTGTTCAGGGAGGTGGAGTAGCAGCCAGTTTAGTTTTAAGGAAGAATTACCAATGAAGAGATCATTAATGATGTCTCTGTTTTTAAAAATTCCTTTGTATATGTCTTGGATATATTTTATATATACATCTATGTTTAAAATATATCTTCCATTCACTTTCTTTCTCTGTGGTCTTTTGTGAGCTAATATGCAATTTCTGATTTACAAAATTAAATAAGGGACGGATTAATTGGCTGAAATATGCTTTTATAAATATTAGGGATGAATTAACTGACTAAAACACTATTATAAATATTTGTTAATTTTCTATACATACATAATATGTGGAGAAATGGCTTAACAAAAGAAATGGCTTAGCATCATAAATGTTCAAGGTATCTTCATGTATGCTTTCTGGCTAGAAATGGTATTTAACTCAATCTTTAATGAATTAACTAATTTCGATCTAAAAATGCCATACTAAGTCGTCTCCCAGTTTTTAGCATTATTGGCTTTATGCATTGATTGAAAGATCATAGATTATTAAATTTGGAATTGGAAATGCTGGGCAGATGGGAAGAATCAATTTAGATCATTTACCATTCAGCTATTGCTTTTAAGTTTAAGGAAGATCTTAATGGAGATCTTATAAATGTAATTGTTAACAATTCAGTCATCTTTATAAAAGAAACTGTGGTTAGAATTGCCAGATGGGCTTATGTAATCTGTGTAGGCACTTTGATATATGCGTTTCACAGTAGGAAAGTTTTTATAAAAAATTAAAGGAGTAACAGATCCGGTTATTATTCACTACATGTGCAGTGGCTATTGCAAATGTCCAGAAAGGAGAAGAAGATGAGATAAAGTCATCTCTATAAAATATTACTGTGGTAATCAAGACTTAGCTGTAAGACTAAAGGAAGATTCCAGAAGCAGAAAGATTATTAAAGAAAAAGTAAAGTGGATAACAGCACTTGTTTTCTTTCTTCCCAATTTTAAAATCATCTGCTCATGCTTTTCCTTTGACAATAGATATGTAGATAATAATGAAAAAATAGAATTCATTTTTAAGGAATTAAATTGGAGCATATCTTAATATGGAACCTCAGGACAACCCAGTGACATTGTTTTTACCACAGTAGGACATTCTTATCAAAAATTAACATCATTTGTGAATTGCATTTTATCTTCTCCACATACAAATGCACCATGCAAAAATATTGGCTAGTTTCTTTAGCCCTAGCTGCTGTGTACATGCAGGTAATTTAAGTAGTTGTCATTCTCTTGTTCCAGACCAATTTTAACACTGTTTTAACAAGAGAGAAAATGAAAAAAGAAAACATAATCAATGATCTTAGTGATAAGTTGAAAAGTACAATGCAACAGCAAGAGCGAGATAAAGGTTAGTAATATTTCACAATATATTTTTATTTTTAAAATTAAAAAATCATATGAAATGTTTTATAATGTTATTTCAACTTGGGGGGGCCTTCAGATTTGATAGAGTCACTATCTGAAGATCGAGCTCGTTTGCTTGAGGAAAAGAAAAAACTTGAAGAAGAAGTCAGTAAGCTGCGTAGTAGCAGTTTTGTTCCTTCAGCATATGTAGCTGCAGCCCCAGAACTTTATGGAGCTTGTGCACCTGAACTCCCAGGTGAAACAGAGAGATCAGCCATGGAAACACAAGATGAAGGAAAAGTTGATTCAGCAATGGAGACAAGCATGATGTCTGTACAGTAAGTACATATGTCTTCAACTGCCTTAAGTAATACATGCTTTTACAGCACTAGTGCACTTGTCTAAGCTGAAAGCACTCAAGATAGGAAATACGTGTAGCACTGCTGGTTGCCCACAGCCCGTATATCTGAAAGTTGTGCCATTTAAATTCGTTTAAGCTGTAGATTTGAGAAATATTTTAATACTGCTGATTGTGTGTATTTGAATCACTTTGACCTGTTATACTTTTTATGTGCACCAGACTTTTCATAGGCCTCCAAGATAATGATCATTGCAGTAGTGTCAGACTATTTTTATTTATAGAACTGTTTAAATTTTGAGGCCCATTAACTCGAGGAAAAGGCATTACTAACCCTATATTTTATGTTATATACCAAAAAATACTACAGATGTATTAAAGACTGAAGATTTTTTTTAACATAGTAGCATTTTTTAAAGTAGACTGCTTTGAATGTGGAGTAGGGAAGCGTAAGGAAAAGACTAGTAAGTGTTACATTAAAATTTTATAAAATTTCTCTCTTCCTTTTTCTTATACATACACACAGAAATTTTTTAATTTGATGGATATATCTGGTTCCTTGGTTGTGGTGGTGATATCATGGTGTATGCATATGTTTAGACCCATCAAGATGTGTATATGAAATGTATGTGCAGATTTTTGCATATCAATTATTAGACCTCAGTGAAACTAAGAAAAAGAAAATTGAAGCTAGGGATAGTAATGCCAATTTGGTCCTTTTCTAATTGGCTTGTTAAATATGCTGGATTTCTACTTATTTCAACCAACTTTAGGAGTTTCCCTTAATTTTCTGTTTGTGTTTCTAAAGTTATTTTAAATAACTTTAAATGCTTATTTTAGAAAAATTAAAAATGGTAGTTTAACAGTCATTCTTCAGGTTCCTTCTCTAAATAAGCAGTATCAGAACTAGCATTAAACTCCTTAGGAATTAAAATCTTAGAACCCTTCCAAGTCCTATTGAATGAGAAACTCCACATCAAGTTCAGTTCTAATACTTATGAAAATATCTCATAACTATAGATTCAGATATTCTCAGCAAAATACTAATAGTCCAAATCCAACAATACATAAAAGGGATTCTTACTGGGTCTCAGGAATGCAATATTGGCCGAATATTTAAAAATTAGTTTATATAATATACCCTATCAGTATCAATAAACAGATACTTTATTTAAGCACTCAGTAAAGCAGGAACTGAAGAGAACTTCCTTAATTTAATAAAAAGCATCTTACCCACAAGTAAGATCATACTCAGTGATGAAAGAATGAATGCTTTTCCCCTAAAAATTAAGAAAAAGATCCATTCTTCTATAAAGGTCACTCAGGCAAGGAAAAGAAATTATAGTCATCCATTCCATATTGGAAAGGAACAAATAAAACTATCTTTATTTGTATCTATAACATGTTCTTGTTATTGACAATCCCAAGAATTTCACTAAAAGTCTAAATATTTAATAAGTTTAATAAAAGAAGCTCAAGACATATACACTGAAGGTTATAAAATATTATTTAACAAAATTGCAGACCTAAAAAATCCCATGTTCATTGATTAGAAGACTTAATCTTGGAGCACCTAGCTGGCTCAGTTGGTAGAGCATACTACTCTTGATCTTGGGGTTGTAAATTCAAACCTTATACCGGGTGTAGAGATTACTTAAAAATGAAATCTTAAAGCGGGGGGGGACTTAATCTTGTTGAGGTAGCAGTACTCTTGTGATGTGCAGATTCAGCACAATATTTGCTGTTGAAGTATGCCTTTTTTCCAGAAGTGGACAGTGGGTCCTAAAATTCATATGGAAATGCAGTGAACTCAAAATAACCAAAACAATATGCAAAGAAGAAGAATGAAGTTGGAAATGTCCACATCCTTATTACAAAAATTAATACAAAGCTAGGGCAATCAAGACGGTGGTGGTAGCCTCATCTATATCTGTGTGCTTGTATATGTGAATGTATATGTTTATAAATCATTGAAAGTCCAGAAGTAAGCTCTCATAGTCAGTTGAACCCTTACATTATGGTCACAGCTGCCAAGACAACAATTCAATGGAGAAATAATAGCCTTTTTAAAAAATGGTGCTGGGACAGTTGGATATCCACATGAAAAGAGTGAAACTGGATCTTTTGTTTACTTTACAAGACAGATTAACAAAGTGGATCATGGACTTAAATGTAAAAGCTAAAATTATGAGTCTTTGTGACCTTATGTTAGGCAAAGCTTCTTCCTACAAGAATTAACATTTAGAAGATAGAATTCCTGCCTCAGTCAGGTTGCTTAAAATGTAATCTGTGAATTACACATGCAAAAGAATTTAAAACATTAAATTACAATACTACATTACCACAGTACCAGACCTACAAAGAGCCATAAGAGATTACTGTGTACAACTATTCCCAACAAATTGGACAATCTAGAAGACATGGATACATTCCTAGAAACATACAACCAAACAAGACTGAATCATGAAGAAAGAGAAGATCTCAACAGGCTAGTTAAGGAGATTGAATCTGTAATCAAAAACCTCCCAGCAAAGAAAAGCCCAGGACCAGATGGCTTCTCTGGTGAATTCTGTCAAACATTTTTTTGAAGAAGAACTAATCCCAAACTTCCTGAAACTCTTATAAAACACGGAAGAGGAAAGAACTCCACTGAACTCATTATATGAAGCCAGCATTACCCTGATACCAAAACCTGACAAGGGAAGGAAAGAAAAATCCAGAGCAATATTCCTAATGAACAGATGCAGAAATTGTCAGCAAAATGGTACTATACTGAATTCAATAGTACATTACAAGGAGCACACGGGGCGCCTGGGTGACTCAGTTAAGTGTCTGCCTTCATCTCAGGTCAGGATCCCAGGGCCCCAGGATCGAGTCCCTCATCGGGCTCCCAGCTCAACTGGGAGTCTGCTTCTCCCTCTGCCCTTCATCCCACTCATGATCTCTCTTACTCGCTTTCTCAAATAAATAAATAAAATAATAAAAAATAAAAGCATCCATCGTGATCAATGGGATTTATTCCCGGTATACAAGGGTAGCTCAATATCTGCAAATTAGTATGATATATGTCACATTAACAAAACAAAGGATGACAATCATTTAATCATTGCAATATATGAAAGAAAAAATGCATTTGACAAAATTTCCAGCGTTCTTTCATGATAAAAACTCTTAACAAAGTTAGGTGTATAGAGTGAATGTACCTCAGCATAATAAAGGCCATATATGAGAAACCCAGATCATATGAAAAATCCACTTACTAGTGGAAAGCTGAAGGTTTTTAAGATCAGGAATAAGACAAAGATGCCCACTCTCACCACTGGAAGTCATAGCCAGAGCAATTAGGCAAGAAAAAAATTTTAAAACCCCGAACTGGCAAAGAAGAATGAAATTTTCTTTTTGCAGATGATATGACATATGTAGAAAACCCTAAAGACCACCAAAAACTGTTAGAACTAATCATAAATTCAGTAAAGTTGCAGGAATGAACTCAGTAGTGTTTTTATATGCTAATAGTGAACTAACAGAGATTTGAGGAAAGAGTCCCATTTACAATTGCATCAAAAAGAATAAAATACCTTGGAATAAATTTAACCAAGGAGCTGAAAGATTTTACATTGAAAACTAAAACATATTGGTGAAATTGAAGAAGACACAAAAATAAATGGAAAGGTATCCTGTGTTCTTAGATTGCAAGATTAATACTGTTTAAAATGTCTATTAACCAAAGCAATCTGCAGATTTCATGCAATCTGTATCAAAATTCCAGTGGCATTTCTCACAGAAATAGAAAAATGCAATCCTAAAATTCATGTGAAACTACAAAACACCAAATAGCCTGAGCGATCTTGAGTAAGAGGAACAAAGCTGGAGACCTCACATTTCCTGATTTCAAACTGTCTTAAAATGCTATGGAATCAGACAGGTGGCATAAGCACATGGCTCAGTGGAACAGAATGGAGATCCCAGAAATAAATCCCCCCATACTAAGCAACTAAAATTTGACAAGGTAGCCAAGAAAACTAATGGGGAGAGGACAATGTCTTCAATAAATTGTGCTGGGAAAACTGGATAGCCACATACAAAAGAATGAAATTGGATCCCTGTGTTAACGTCATATATAAAAATCACCTCAAAATGGATTAAATACTTGAACATAACCTGAATCCGTAAAATTCATGGAAGGAAATATAGGAGGTGAGCTCCTTGACATTGGCCTTGGCATTGATTTTCTGCTTTTTCACTGGAAGCAAAGGCAACAAAGATAAATAGGTGGTGCCTCATCAAATTAAAAAGCTTCTATACATCAACAAAATGAAAAGGCCAGCCATAGGTGGGAGTAGATATTTGCAAATCATTTATCTGATAAATTATCAATGTCTGAAATACGTAACAAATTCACAAAACTCAATAGCAAAGAAACAAACCAGCTAAAAAGTGGGCAAAAAAAACATGTTTTTTCAAAGTTGACATATAGATGGCCATCAAGTATGTGAAAAGTTCCTCAGTGTCACTAATCATCAAGGAAATACAAATCAAAACCACAAGATAACAGTTACCTCATATCTATCAGGATGTCTGTTTTTGTATTCAATAGATAACAACAGCTGGCAAGGATGTGGAGAAGAAGGAGCCCTTATGTACCATTTGTGAGAATGTAAACTGGCGCAGCCACTATAGAAAACAGTATGGAGGTTCCTCAAGAAATTAAATGTAGAACTGCCATATGATCCAGCGGTCTCACCTCTGATTATATACATGCACAGGAAATGAAGTCATTATCTCAAAGAGATTCTTGTACTCCCATGTTCATTGCAGCGTTATTCACAGTAGCCAGCATACTTAGGAAGCATCCTAAGTATTTCTTGATAGAGGAATAGATAAAATGGTGAATAAAAATATATAATGGATTATTACTCAGCCATAAGAAAGAAGGAAATTCTGCCCTTTGCAACAGTGTGGATGAAACTGGAGGCCATTATGCTCAGTGAAATAAGCCAGGCAGAGAAAGACAAATACTACATAGTATCCCCATATGAAGAATCTTTAATAAATCAGACTGGTAAAGTAGAAAAGTGGTTGCCAGGAGGTGGGGGGAAAAGGTGCAAAATTTCAGTTGTAAGATGAATAAGACCGGGGCGCCTGGGTGGCTCAGTGGGTTAAAGCCTCTGCCTTCGGCTCAGGTCATGATCCCAGGGTTCTGGGATCGAGCCCCACATCAGGCTCTCTGCTCAGCAGGGAGCCTGCTTCCTCCTCTCTCACTCTCTGCCAGCCTCTCTGCCTACTTGTGATCTCGCTCTCTGTCAAATAAATAAATAAAATCTTTTAAAAAAATTTTTAAAAAAAGATGAATAAGACCTGAGGATATGTGGATATGTAGATATAGATATATATATATATGTAGATATATATACACACACACACACATAGAGTATGTGTTGTGTATTTGAAATATGATAGGAGAGTAGAATTTCAGTGTTCTCCCTGCCTTGCAAAAAAGGTAAGTGATGGAGGTGTTAGTTTTTTGAGTATTTTAGTGTGATGGGCAGATTCACACATGGCACATTTATAGCCATTTAGTAATACTTCTGAAGTCTATTGATATTTGGTTTATTTTTTATAAAATAAAACTTTAAGTTCTGTAGCTTACTCAAGTATGTGTAGAATTTTATTTTGTTTCTAGTTTTAATGGTGAAGCCACCCAAGAAGTAACACTTGATTGGTAATATAGATTAACCCCACAAAGAGGAAGAAGAGTGGGGGGGGGGGGACTTAAAATTTAGAAGACCTTATCTCTAGAAAAATGCATGCACAAAGTTTTGCTTATAATTTCAAACAGTTTATAGACCTAGGTTCAAGACCTGGTACAAAGAATATATACCATTGAAATGTATCCTAATTTAAATAGGCCGCTTTTGAAAATTTAGTACAGACCTTTAAATTTTTTAAGTGCTCTGTATTAATAGTTAAACAGTATAAAATTTCCAAATCTTATTGGAAAATGTAAGTTCAGAATTTTTAACAACTTAAACTAAAATAAATCATTCTCTTTTAGAGAAAATATTCATATGCTCTCTGAAGAAAAACAGAGAATAATGCTGTTAGAACGAGTAAGTAAATTGCTTTCTTGAAATACAATGTTTGCTATGTTCACTTTGGAGATGCAGTTACATAAACCTTGTATTGAAAACATACACAGTTGTGTTTATAAGTTAATCTTGCTTTTAATGGTTACTTTAATGGTTAATGTTTTGAGAAATCCTGTCATTTTTTTTTAATCCAACTGGCTAAATGTTTGGCAGTAGTAACTCAGTCCTTTCCTTTTCATTTCTTCCCAATAATTGAAGTCTCTATCAGTAAGAAAGATTGGTGTTCTTTATAAAATGAATATATGGAATAATGGTTTTATTCAGTAATGGTTCAAAATGCACAGAACATTATAATTATGAACTTAAGTATTTCTAAAGCAAGGTAAATATTTTCTAGAATTGGGCAAAAATAGAATATGAATAATGAAGAAGAAAAGGGATTTTTAAGAAATTAATTGAACAAGAAAAAATTGGCAGTAGTAGTTTCCTCCCAGTTGTACTACCGGGTTATATGTAATTTTGATTTAAAGTTAACATATCTTTGTTCATAGACTACTTTTCATTCCTTAGGCTTTTAAGATTTTCTACATTTTTTTTTTAATTAAAGGGTTTTGTGATCACCTTTGTCAGAATCAGGTGGGCTGTGGGTTACAACTACAGAATCCTCTTTGGCCATACCTATTCCTATCCCTGTCTCATATCTATTCCCTACAGAGTCTTTGGGGATAGAGCTCAGCTACTTACTGCATATTTGCAAGTGTCACAAGTAATTCTAATGCATGTAAAATTCTGAGAACTCTAGGCCTAGGCAAATGTACCTAAAATTATTCTAACTCTCTCTTAAGCCTGTGAATAATTAAAACAGTTGGAAAAGACCCATAAAAAAGAATATCCTAATATTTCATAGTAGATCAGAACATTAATGTGAAAATTCAGGAAATTTTGACAATTACTAAGTTTCAATTTGAGAAGGTACAAGGGATTAAACCACAGGGGTCTTTTTTTTCTCCTGCAGACGTTACAGTTGAAAGAAGAAGAAAACAAGCGGTTAAATCAAAGACTGGTAAGTTATTTTTCTTACCAAATAGATAATAACATTTCAAAATGTTTTGCATTTTCTTTCACTATAAATACCATCAGAGATGTATACAGCTTGATTAATTTATTTCTAGTAGTTTCATTGGGCCATGTGGGTCATTAATGAATTGATTCTCAGAGTTACTATATGTGGCCGTAGAACTGACCAAGTGGACTACCTTACTAATATAATGTTAAAATCAATCAATAAAATCAAAGCAGTTTTCTGATTAAAAGCTATGATCACTTAGGATTCCATAATTATGTGTATTTATAACATCAAGTTAGGATTCTTAAGTCCGTAACAAAGTTAAAGGTATTCTTCATAGGCCTTTTGAAAATTAACATGTTCACATGGAAGTGTGAATAATTAATACATTGTGTCCCTTCCCCTTTTTTTCTCTTTTTTTTTCCTCTCTCTTTTTTAATTTAACTTGAGCTGTTTGACCTTGACACCTTGCATGAGAGACTATATGGTTTTGAATTAATCTTGGCTCTGCTGTCACCTGCAAACCTAACCAGTTACTTGAACAGTTATAAAGTTGATCTTACATGTTTTAATAAAGCAATTACTTAATTTTTCAAGGTCTAATAATTGTAATTTACAACAAAATAGGAATAATCTAAGGCCTATGTTCAGTACTTTTGAAAACTTTAAGGTACTGATTAGAATTGAGCTTTTTAAAAATTGTGTCTTATAGGGAAACATCTGCTGTGTTTCATATGCCTTTCTTCCCCAACTCAAACAGTGTAAATCACATCTTAATTCTACAGTCATTGGTCATATAGTGAGTTAGTCTATAGTCATTCTAGTCAATTTATCACCAAGATAATCTTAAGGCTATTTACTATTTTTCTAAGTAGAGGAAACTGTTGTTCACAAAGACTAAGAAGAATTGCCTATCCCAGACATCATTCAGTATGCTGTTTTATGCAGTATTTCCAGTTGAATATAAGCTGTGTCTGGCAAGGATTATAATCAATTTTCTGTGTTCTTAGCACCTAAACTAGCAACTGGTACACAGTTGATACATGGGAAGTGTTTATGAATGAAAGCTTTTTATTCTTCAGATCCAAAGAGTACCCCACTCCCGCCCCAAGATGTAACTTAGTGTAAAGCATACTTTCATATCAGTTTACAACTGTTTTCACACAGTGTTTTCTTAAATCTCAGCCCTCGTTTATTTTATAATAAATATATGAAAAACTTAAAAATCAAAATAAAATTGAATATGGTCTGGAAAATGGAAAATCAGACTTGTCTTCACTGGCAGCATATAGACCATTTCGATGATTCTGAAAAGTTACTACACTTTTAGGCCTTTCTATTTACTATTTGTTGTTCATTTTATTTTGTTTCCAAATGCTAGTGAGACCCTGCATCGTTCCAGATAATGTTCCGAGGGCATCAGAATTAGACTTCTTAAACAAAGAGAAATTCATTTATCCGTCCTTGATTTGTACAACTGTGTAATGGACCCACTCTGCTTGGGAAATATAGGCATCATTGCCATCCTTTCAGGCCCCAAGACCATGGGACACATGTCCCATGTATCGTGTGATGGTATTAAATAATGGATTAAAGCCTGTTTGAAAAGCAAGCAGTCCCAGCTGGGCTAAGGCAGCACTACATCAGCTAGCAAGTCCCATTCCATTGTGCTCATCAGGAGAGGAATTAATTTTCAAGGTCTTAATTTAAGCCCCTTAAGGGCTCATTATTTAGCCCTTGCTGGGAATAGTGGGTTTTTAAACTGAAGTTCTCAGAAGTTGCCTTGGAGGTAAGTGAGGGACTTTACCAATTCTCAGGACTTTTTTCTCCAGAGGAGTATTATATTTGTTTTTCCTAGTTAGATATTGGACCTTTGAATAAGATTTTGCTCAAGAGTTTTTTGGTTTGTTCTTTTACCAAAATGAAAGATTTGAAACTGATGTGTTATAATTGGCAAGCGCTTCTCCAAAACTTTTCAATCTCTATTCTGTGATATATTTAATATTAACTGTGTAAATAGAAATAAAATACGATTCTATATTTAAAGTTTTTAATGCAGCCAAATTTGACTTAAAAAATACCATATATAAAAATGTAGGTGAATTTGCCCACTGAAAGTCATTGTTGATGGAAAGCAATTACATTAGTGAACATCATATTTGGGCTCTTAAAAGCTGGGACACAGATGTGAATATGTGTGACATCAAAAGAAATTTTTGCAACAAGGACCTAATAAATATATGTGGTGCTTTAATTTTATAAACTTTATTCTTTTTTTTTTTTTTAGATGTCTCAGAGCATGTCTTCGGTATCCTCAAGGCATTCTGAAAAGATAGCTATTAGAGAGTAAGTATTATATTTATATTTTCTGTTTTCCATGTGAAATAAATTTATTGATTTTTAAAAATTTATTAATTTATTGAATTGTTAATGAAAATATTTTTCAGTGGCTGTAATCCTTCAGATTCAAGTGCATTGAGCTGTTTTGTACCCATTGGTAGTAAAAATTTTTTATTAAAAAGCATAGTTTTCCTAAATTATTCTTGGAAACATTAGCATTCTATTTGAAGTCATTACAGCTTCAATTATCATTTATACACAAATATTCCTTTTGACTCTACTTTTCATCTAATGCCACCTCTTTTACATCCTATTTCCTTTTACATTGTAGGTTGGAGAGTCAGATTTTTATAAGTCATACTGTTTCCTCATTTTTATTTTTCAGATTTCATTTTATTGATATACTACTACAAATTATTCAAATTATACAAATTATTCAAATTATTCAACTGCTATTTATCAGTTGAATAATTTCATAGACAGTCTTCCATTACCCCATTACCCATCATAATATGTTGGTTTTTGGCATGGGCTATTAAAAGGAGGATCTCTGTAATAAAGTTTTTCAAAAGCATTGCCAGCAGCACATGAACACGTGAACAGCACATATCCTATACCTATGGACAGATACAAAAATCAGTAAACTAGATATTTTTACAAGACCCTTTATTTTTGTCTAAAATAGGTCTGTCAACTAAATTTTTGGTTGTCAGACATCTGTGGTTTCTGGCCTTGAACTTCTAATTAGAATTTTATCTTTTCTCAGTGATGTTAGAAAGGTAGCTGGTATCTGCTTTTATGTATCAGCTGTATGTCAAACCAAATCCAGTTTTGAGATGAACTTTAAAAGAAAAAAAATATTTAACTGCCTAAAGAGAGGCCCTGTCTACCTTTTTGAAGGTGTTCTGGTATTTAGCCAAAACCATTCCTGCCACATCTTGTTAGGTAAGGCATCAAGTATTTGTACGATGAGCAATTAAGGAAAAAGCTATTATCCTTTAAAAGCTTTCCCAGTGATTTTGATGATTTTTCAGGTACAGGACCTACTAAATTAAATTATCTTGACAACTAAGAAATCTGAGATTAACTTTCTTTTTTTTTTTTTTAAGTTTTTACTTTTAATTCCAGTGTAGTTAACATACTGTGTTATATTAGTTTAAGGTGTACAATATAGTGATTCCACAATTCTGTGTTACTCACTGCTCATCATGATAAAAGTACTCCTAATCTCCATCACCTATTTTCATCCATTGCCACTACCCACTTCCCCTCTGGTAGCTATCACTACTCTTACTCAACATAGTATTGGAAGTCCTAGGCACAGCAGTCAGACAACAAGAAGAAATAAAAGGCATTCAAATCAGCAAGGAAGAAGTAAAACTTACACTATTTGCAGATGACATGGTACTATATAGAAAACCCCAAAGGTTCCATCAAAAAACTACTTGAACTGATAAATTCAGTAAGGTCAAAAGATTAAGTTTAAATGCCTGTTCATATTTTGAACAACATTCTAAAAATGATTCTGAAGACACAAAACCGATTAAAGCATATGGGCAGTTGTACCCACTTCTTTCTTTCCTTGCTCCTCCTTTTGGGCCTTCACCCCAAAGCATTAATTTTCACTATCCTGTTTAACCCTATAAGTACATGAACTGAGCACAGTAGGTTTTTCTTTCAAATTGAAGAGCTCTAAAGCTGGAGACAGAAGAAATAGTATGTAGTCTTTCTTTTCCACTATGACTGTAAATAAGTTCACTTGGAATTTGTTTAATGTTCTAAGATGGAAGATGGAGATGAATAGCTTCTTCCTGTGGTTGGTGACTATAATAGTGTGTTTCTCTCCCCCTCACCCAAGCATTACTTTTGTTTTTTTAAACAATAGTATTGGAAATTTAAAAATTTTGGTCTTTGAGTGTCATGGGCATCACCCTTTGAACATGTGCTATGTATGACCAGCACTCCCACCGGGAGCAGGGTAGAGTTAAAAAAAAAAAAAAAAGATCATGTGTTAATGTGAGTTTTAATAATGCACTGATATTTGAATATAGAGTGGAACATTGCAGAATATATACTTAAAGGTTTTCAGAAGAGTGAGGCAGTAACTATTGAGACAATAAATTACATTCTTTTATTCAGTTTTCAGGTTGGAGATTTGGTACTCATCATCCTAGATGAGCGCCATGACAATTATGTGTTATTTACTGTTAGTCCAACCTTGTATTTTCTGCATTCGGAGTCTCTGCCTGCCCTGGATCTCAAACCAGGTGAGGGTGGTAAGTGTCACATCCATTACTAAAATATTAAACCTGGAGTGTAGAGAATATTTCAAAGATTTTTTTACCCTCTTGTTTGAGTATGACAGAATTAAATCACTAAGAAGGAACTCTGCTTAATTTTTTGTTGTTGTTTTTTATAAAATCAGTATTAGATTATTTTCCTGGGCTCTGGACAGTTCAAAATTAGAGTATATTTAGTGCATTTAGGTCAAGTATCTCATACCCTAGCAAAAGTAGAATTATATTATCAGAATTCCCATATAAATGCAGCCTATTTAAGCTTAGGTCACACTTATTTATTTAAAAAGGCAAAAAAGACTGCTTTTAGAAAAAATAGTCTCTCCAGCTATAAAATATCTTTTATTTATTATCATCTTATGTTCCTTCCTTGTTTTTCATTAAACTTGTCAATACTTAATTTTTTAAGGCTTTCTAAAAAATAGTTTTGTTAAAATTTACCAAATTACAATGTCTATTATAATTACTTTGAACTTAGAAGAATAGAAACCTTGGGATACTTAGCTTAAATAGAATTATTAAAATACAAGAATGTATGTCCATTTACATTGATGTTTCTTTTCGGAATGACTTAACCAACATGGGCAAATACCAACTCTTGAACTAGGCCCATGTCACATAATCAGTCCATCATGGCTGTTGGTGAATGTCCACACACTTGCATAGTTTTCATAAGACTTTGAAAAATGAGAGGATAACCTTACAGCTTACTGGCTTTGTGTCTTGAAAACAGTGAACTTGGTATTGTTTCGATTTTCTGTGGGTTTCTTTTGTCTCATTTCCTTAAGCTTTTTATTTGAAAATTTTTATTTACCACAGAGTTGCATGATAAGTACAGAGCAAAAACAAAAGACCCATACACCTTTACTCAGATTCAACTATTAACATTTTTGCCCCATTGCCTTATTCTACATGTGTATGTCTAAGTGTATAAACACATAAATATACACAAATGGGTGCATGTTTTGTTTTGTTGCCTGGAACCATATGAGCCTAAGTTATATCATGGATCTTTGTCTTTAAATATTTCAATATACATTTCCGGAGAATAGGAGAGTTAGTGCTTAAATCTAGGAAACCAACTCAGTGACTCACTTGGTTGAATGTGCAACTCTTGGTTTCAGCTCAGGCTGTGATCTTGGGCCCGTGTTGGACTCTAAGCTCAGGGGGAATCTGTTTGAAGATTCTCTCCCTTTCTCCCTCCACATGCATGCATTCTCTCTCTCTACCCCTCTCTCACAAATAAGTAAATCTTTAAAAAATTAAATGAAGAGTGCCTGGGTGGCTCAGGAGTTAAGTGTCTGCCTTCGGCTCAGGTCATGATCCCAGAGTCCTGGGATCAAGCCCCTCATTGGCTCCCTGCACAGCGGGAAGCCTTTGTCTCCCTCTCCCACTCCCCCTGCTTGTGTTCCCTCTTTTGCTGTGTCTCTTTCTGACAAATAAATAAATAAATAATATCTTTTTAAAAATAAATAAATAAATGAAAATAAATCTAAGAAACACTGTATAATCTTAGAGATTCACAGTGCAACATTACCATTTTAAAGGTTCTCAGAGGTCTGGGAGAAAAGAATTTAACAATCTTATTTTACCAAGGAACTCCAGCCTTCTCTCCTTCTCTCCCCTCCAACCTTTTTTTTTTTTTTTTTTTTTTTTTTTTTTTGAGAAATACAGAAGAGAGGATACCAATTGGGGATGATGCTACCCTACCCTTCTATCATTGCCCTGGGGAATAATAATAGTGTTTTTTTTTTTTGCCCATGACAGTGGGACTTATTTACTGCTCAAACAAAACATAAGTATTTAGTTTTAGGTCATTCTTTCCAGAAATCATGGATTGTCTGTGATGTCCTATATTACTCTTGAGAATATTTTCATATCCTTTGGCTTAGGGGCTTTTATCTTTCTATCATGTGATACATCTATATATTTTTATTTCTAATAGTTTACTCATGATATCTTTTTAAAATTTTATTTTAATTTTTTATTTTTTATAAACATATATTTTTATCCCCAGGGGTACAGGTCTGTGAATCAGCAGGTTTACACACTTCACAGCACTCACCCAAAGCACATACCCTGCCCAATGTCCATAATCCCACCCCCTTCTCCGAACCCCCCCTTCCCCCAGCAACCCTCAGTTTGTTTTGTGAGATTAAGAGTCACTTATGGTTTGTCTCCCTCCCAATTCCATTTTGTTTCATTGATTCTTCTTCTACCCACTGAAGCCCCCATGTTGCATCACCACTTCCTCATATCAGGGAGATCATATGATAGTTGTCTTTCTCTGCTTGACTTATTTCGCTAAGCATGATACGCTCTAGTTCCATCCATGTTGTCGCAAATGGCAAGATTTCATTTCTTTTGATGGCTGCATAGTATTCCATTGTGTATATATACCACATCTTCTTGATCCATTCATCTGTTGATGGACATCTAGGTTCTTTCCATAGTTTGTCTATCGTGGACATTGCTGCTATAAACATTCGGGTGCACGTGCCCCTTTGGATCACTACGTTTGTATCTTTAGGGTAAATGCCCAATAGTGCAATTACTGGGTCATAGGGCAGTTCTATTTTCAACATTTTGAGGAACCTCCATGCTGTTTTCGAGTGGCTGCACCAGCTTGCATTCCCACCAACAGTGTAGGAGGGTTCCCCTTTCTCCGCATCCTCGCCAGCATCTGTCATTTCCTGACTTGTTGATTTTAGCCATTCGGACTGGTGTGAGGTGATATCTCATTGTGGTTTTGATTTGTATTTCCCTGATGCCCAGTGATATGGAGCACTTTTTCATGTGTCTGTTGGCCATCTGGATGTCTTCTTTGCAGAAATGTCTGTTCATGTCCTCTGCCCATTTCTTGATTGGATTATTTGTTCTTTGGGTGTTGGGTTTGCTAACTTCTTTATAGATTCTGGACACTAGTCCTTTATCTGATATGTCATTTGCAAATATCTTCTCCCATTCTGTCAGTTGTCTTTTGATTTTGTTAACTGTTTCCTTTGCTGTGCAAAAGCTTTTGATCTTGATGAAATCCCAATAGTTCATTTTTGCCCTTGCTTCCCTTGCCTTTGGCATTGTTCCCACGAAGATGTTGCTGCGGCTGAGGTCGAAGAGGTTGCTGCCTGTGTTCTCCTCAAGGATTTGGAAAGATTCCTTTCACACATTGAGGTCCTTCATCCATTTTGAGTCTTATTTTTGTGTGTGGTGTAAGGAAATGGTCCAATTTCATTTTTCTGCATGTGGCTGTCCAATTTTCCCAGCATCATTTATTGAAGAGGCTGTCTTTTTTCCATTGGACATTGTTTCCTGCTTTGTCAAAGATCAGTTGACCATAGAGTTGAGGGTCTATTTCTGGGCTCTCTATTCTGTTCCATTGATCTATGTGTCTGTTTTTGTGCCAGTACCATGCTTTCTTGATGATGACAGCTTTGTAATAGAGCTTGAAGTCCGGAATTGTGATGCCACCAACGTTGGCTTTCTTTTTCAATATCCCTTTGGCTATTCGAGGTCTTTTCTGGTTCCATATAAATTTTAGAATTATTTGATCCATTTCTTTGAAAAAGATGGATGGTACTTTGATAGGAATTGCATTAAATGTGTAGATTGCTTTAGGTAGCATAGACATTTTCACAATATTTATTCTTCCAATCCAGGAGCATGGAACATTTTTCCATTTCTTTGTGTCTTCCTCTTTCATGAGTACTTTATAGTTTTCTGAGTATAGATTCTGTGCCTCTTTGGTTAGGTTTATTCCTAGGTATCTTATGGTTTTGGGTGCAATTGTAAATGCGATGGACTCCTTAATTTCTTTTTCTTTTGTCTTGTTGTTGTTGTAGAGAAATGCAACTGATTTCTGTGCATTGATTTTATATCCTGACACTTTACTGAATTCCTGCACAAGTTCTAGCAGTTTTGCAGTGGAGTCTTTTGGGTTTTCCACATATAGTATCATATCATCTGCGAAGAGTGGTAATTTGACTTCTTCTTTGCCAGTTTGGATGCCTTTAATTTCCTTTTGTTGTCTGATTGCTGAGGCTAGGACCTCTAGTACTATGTTGAATAGCAGTGGTGATAATGGACATCCCTGCCGTGTTCCTGACCTTAGTGGAATAGCTTTCAGTTTTTCTCCATTGAGAATGATATTTGCGGTGGGTTTTTCATAGATGGCTTTGATGATATTGAGGTATGTGCCCTCTATCCCTACACTTTGAAGAGTTTTGATCAGGAAGGGATGCTGTGCTTTGTCAAATGCTTTTTCAGCATCTATTGAGAGTATCATATGGTTCTTGTTCTTTCTTTTATTGATGTGTTGTATCACATTGACTGATTTGCGGATGTTGAACCAACCTTGCAGCCCTGGAATAAATCCTACTTGGTCTTGGTGAATAATCCTTTTAATGTACTGTTGAATCCTATTGGCTAGTATTTTGTTGAGAATTTTCGCATCTGTGTTCATCAAGGATATTGGTCTGTAGCTCTCTTTTTTGAATGGGATCCTTGTCTGGTTTGGGGATCAAGGTGATGCTGGCCTCATAAAATGAGTTTGGAAGTTTTCCTTCCATTTCTATTTTTTGGAACAGGTTCAGGAGAATAGGAATTAGCTCTTCTTTAAATGTTTGGTAGAATTCCCCCGGGAAGCCGTCTGGCCCTGGGCTTTTGTTTGTTTGGAGATTTTTGATGACTGTTTCAATCTCCTTACTGGTTATGGGTCTGTTCAGGCTTTCTGTTTCTTACTGGTTCAGGTGTGGTAGTTTTTATGTTTCTAGGAATGCATCCATTTCTTCCAGATTGTCAAATTTGTTGGCGTAGAGTTGCTCATAGTATGCTCTTATAATAGTTTGTATTTCTTTGGTGTTAGTTGTGATCTCTCCTCTTTCATTCATGATTTTATTTATTTGGGTCCTTTCTCTTTTCTTTTTGATAAGTCGGGCCAGAGGTTTATCAATTTTATTAATTCTTTCAAAGAACCCTCTCCTAGTTTCGTTGATTTGTTCTATTGTTTTTTTGGTTTCTATTTCATTGATTTCTGCTCTGGTCTGTATGATTTCTCTTCTCCTGCTGGGCTTAGGGTTTCTTTCTTGTACTGTCTCTAGCTCCTTTACATTTAGGGTTAGGTTGTGTACCTGAGACCTTTCTTGTTTTTTGAGAAAGGCTTGTACCGCTATATATTTTCCTCTCAGGACTGCCTTTGTTGTGTCCCACAGATTTTTAACCGTTGTATTTTCATTATCATTTGTTTCCATGATTTTTTTCAATTCTTCTTTAATTTCCCGGTTGACCCATTCATTCTTTAGAAGGATGCTGTTTAGTCTCCATGTATTTGGGTTCTTTCCAAACTTCCTTTTGTGGTTGAGTTCTAGCTTTAGAGCATTGTTGTCTGAAAATATGCAGGGAATGATCCCAAGCTTTTGATACCGGTTGAGTCCTGATTTAGGACCGAGGATGTGATCTATTCTGGAGAATGTTCCATGTGCACTAGAGAAGAATGTGTATTCTGTTGCTTTGGGATGAGATGTTCTGAATATATCTGTGATGTCCATCTGGTCCAGTGTGTCGTTTAAGGCCTTTATTTCCTTGCTGATCTTTTGCTTGGATGATCTGTCCATTTCAGTGAGGGGAGTGTTAAAGTCCCCTACTATTATTGTATTATTGTTGATGTATTTCTTTGATTTTGTTATTAATTGGTTTATATAGTTGGCTGCTCCCACGTTGGGAGCATAGATATTTAAAATTGTTAGATCTTCTTGTTGGACAGACCCTTTGAGTATGATATAGTATCCCTCCTCATCTCTTATAGTCTTTGGCTTAAAATCTAATTGATTTGATTGCCACTCCTGCTTTCTTCTGATGTCCATTAGCATGGTAAATTCTTTTCCACCCCCTCACTTTAAATCTGGAGGTGTCTTCGGGCTCAAAATGAATTTCTTGGAGGCAACATATACATGGGTTTTGGTTTTTTATCCATTCTGATATCCTGTATCTTTTGACAGGGGCATTTAGCCCATTAACATTCAGGGTAACTATTGAGAGATATGAATTTAGTGCCGTTGTGTTGCCTGTAAGGTGACTGTTACTGTATATGGTCTCTGTTCCTTTCTGATCTACCACTTGTAGGCTCTCTCTTTGCTTAGAGGACCCCTTTCAAGATTTCCTGTAGAGCTGGTTTGGTGTTTGCAAATTCTTTCAGTTTTTGTTTGTCCTGGAAGCTTTTACTCTCTCCTTCTATTTTCAATGATAGCCTAGCTGGATATAGTATTCTTGGCTGCATGTTTTTCTCGTTTAGTGCTCTGAAAATATCATGCCAGTTCTTTCTGGCCTGCCAGGTCTCTGTGGATAAGTCAGCTGCCAATCTAATATTTTTACCATTGTATGTTACAGACTTCTTTTCCCGGGCTACTTTCAGGCTTTTCTCTTTGTCACTGAGACTTGTAAATTTTACTATTAGGTGTCGGGGTGTGGGCCTATTCTTATTGATTTTGAGGGGCGTTCTCTGAACCTCCTGAATTTTGATGCTCGTTGCCTTTGCCATATTGGGGAAATTGTCCCCAATAATTCCAGTATACCTTCTGCTCCCCTCTCTCTTTCTTCTTCTTCTGGAATCCCAATTATTCTAATGTTGTTTCGTCTAATGGTGTCACTTATCTCTCGAATTCTCCCCTCGTGGTCCAGTAGCTGTTTGTCCCTCTTTTGCTCAGCTTCTTTATTCTCTGTCATTTGGTCTTCTATATCGCTAATTCTTTCTTCTGCCTCATTTATCCTAGCAGTGAGAGCCTCCATTTTTGATTGCACCTCATTAATAGCTTTTTTGATTTCAACTTGGTTAGATTTTAGTTCTTTTATTTCTCCAGAAAGGGCTTTTATATCTCCCGAGAGGGTTTCTCTAATATCTTCCATGCCTTTTTCGAGCCCGGCTAGAACCTTGAGAATCGTCATTCTGAACTCTAGATCTGACATATTACCAATGTCTGTATTGATTAGGTCCCTAGCCTTCGGTACTGCCTCTTGTTCTTTTTTTTTTGTGTTGAATTTTTCCGTCTTGTCATTTTGTCCAGATAAGAGTATATGAAGGAGCAAGTAAAATACTAAAAGGGTGGCAACAACCCCAGGAAAATATGCTTTAACCAAATTAGAAGAGATCCCAAATCGTGAGGGGGGAGAAAGGGGATTAAAAGAGGTTCAAAAAGGAAGAAAGAAAAAAAAGAAACGAAAATAATTTAAAAAAAGAAAACGAAGAAAAATATAAAAAAGAAAAAATATGTAATTAGATAAACTAGTTAAAAAACGTTAAAAAAGAAAAGGATTAAAGTTAAAAAAAATTTTACCAGAAGGCGAGAAAAAAAACAAAAAATGAAAAAGAAAAACAATTAAATTAACTGCAAGACTAAGAAAAATCACAGGGAGAAAGCCATGAATTCCGTGCTTTGCTTTCTCGTCCTCTGGAATTCTGCTGCTCTCCTTGGTATTGAAACCGCACTCCTTGGTAGGTCAACTTGGTCTTGGCTGGATTTCTTGTTGATCTTCTGGGGGAGGGGCCTGGTGTAGTAATTCTCAAGTGTCTTTGCCCCAGGCGGAATTGCACCACCCTTACCAGGGGCCGGGCTGAGTAATCAGCTCAGGTTTGCTTTCAGGAGCTTTTGTTTCCTGAGTGCTTTCCGTAGAGTTCCGGAGGACGGGAATACAAATGCCGGCCTCCTGGTCTCCAGCCCGGAGGAGCCGAGAGCCAGGGGCCCCACTCCTCAGTGTGCCGTCAGAGAACAGCGCCCAGTTACTCCCATCTGCCTGACCTCTGGCCGGGCTCCTAGCTCACCGAGCCTGCGGCTGTTTCAAGGAAACCCCAAGCTGCGATCTTACTGTTGGCTCTGTCTCTGTAGCCAGCTTTCCTGTTCCAATACCCACAAGCTCTGTGATACTCAGAGATCCCCGATCCTTCTGTGACCCTGTGGGTCCTGAGGCCACGCTGACCCTGCGTGTGCTTCACCCCGGTTTAGCCTCTGGAAAGATGTCCCTCAGCGGAACAGAATTTTAAAAGTCCCGATTTTGTGCTCTGTTGCTCCGCCGCTTGCCAGGAGCCGGCCCCTCCCCCCGGGTTCTATCTTCCCCTCGCTTTGGATTCACGTCTCCACCAGTCCTACCTTTCAGAAAGTGGTTGTTTTTCTCTTTCCAGAATTGCTGTTCTTCTTCTCTTCGATCTGCCGATGGATTCAGGTGTTTGCAATCTTTAGATAAGCTATCTAGCTGATCTCCTGCTAGCTGAAGTAGTCTCAGCCTGCAACTTCTCCGCCATCTTGACTCCTCCCCCCTTTTTAAATTTTTTAAAAAGATTTTGTTTGTTTATTTTTGAGTGAGTGAGTGAGAGAGAGAGAGAACATGACTGTGAGGAGGGGCAGAAGGAGAAGCAGACTCCGCATTGATCGGGGAGCCCAACACAGGATTCAGTCCGTGGACCCTAGGATCATGACCTGAGCTGAAGGCAGACACTCACCCAACTGGGCCACCTAGGCACCCCTTGTAATATCTTTCATTTATATGTTGCCAAATAATGTTTACAGAATAAAAATCAGTTTTGTCTTTTCTTAGGAATCTCAAAGGCTTTAGCCTAACCAGATAGTTTACAGGCCAAATACTTTTGAAATCGACTCTTTTAAAAACTTATCTTCTGATGAATTAAAAAATAAAATTTCCTTAGCTTGTCACACTTTGGCTCTATGAGGACTATTGTTTTCAGCCTGTCTCCTCCCACATTTTCCATCTCCCCTTCACATAAGCACTGCCTTTCCAGATTTGGTTCTTAACCCTTTAACTGCCATTTTTTCCTCACTGATGATGTTAACACTCCATGCCAAGGCATACCAGGCTGCCAGGCAGATGCAGCTCCTGCCCTTGAGCACTGGCATTCAAGGCACCCCACCCCCAACACCAAAGAAAAGGGCGGTGGTTTGCTTTGAACCTAGAAAAGCAATTTTTGTCTGAGTAACTGTCTGCTTTCAGAAATGGACATTGTCATCTTCCTTAGCACTTTCAGTAGATGGCATTGTTGAGCTAATTTAGAATTCCTAGATTTATTCGTTCATGATTTGTATTTCTTGAACTTTGTTTTAGTTCTGTGATAGGATTTATCAACTATATTTAGTGAGAAAAGCCAAAACTATGGTGGAAAAGTAAAAGGAATTAATTTTCGGTTTACAAATAATTTTGTATTGTAGTGATTTGTTTTAAAAGTCTTATACCTTCTTTTACTTTAGAGAACTTTATTTGATTTGATTCTGGCAGTTATGTTTTCATGGGTGATTATATCCTTACTTTTAAAAAGAAATTAACAATTTCATTCAACAGCTTCAGGTGCATCTAGAAGACCCTGGGTACTTGGAAAAGTAATGGAAAAGGAATACTGTCAAGCCAAAAAGGTAAAAACTACATCAAAAGATATAAACCTAGAAACTATCAAGAAGATTCAGATTCACATACTACTTCACATAGAAATTGTTAGTAGGGCAGGCGTTTGTCCTTTAGCTCATTTCATTAATACCTTGAATTTAATGAGTTGTGAGTATGAACCACCGATTTTATAAATATCTGTTATTTATCTTTAGAGAGTGGATATAGGTAGCTTCCCAACAGTTAGTCGGCCTGTACATGACAATAACTGCAAGTTTCTGTTCTAGAACCATTATGTTTTCTTAATCACACAGCATAACTGGTGATTAAAAGTGAATCTATTTGTAGCAGAGTTGTTTTTTCTGATTTTCATATGCTTACCCCTATTGAAGAAAGAATGCAAAAAAATTGGTGACTAAAAATGTACGTGACTAATGTCAGCAGTATCAAAGCTATAGAATCAATGGAATCTAATGAGCATTTTTCCTGACTCACTGTAATTTGGGGCCCCTCTGCTCCAAAACACTAATGAAACTTAAAACAGTGCTTTGAGGATGCTTTGATACTTAAAATCATGACATATATCTCCCTTTGTACTATATTCTTGAGCAGTGATTACCAGCTCTTTCTTCCATCAGTATTAGTGGTTCAGTATACTCTCAGGTGTAAGGGCTGGATCTTGTATAATTTTATAAAGACTTCTCCTCACCCATGCTTTTCAGCCCCCAGTACTCTAGCATTGAGTAGTGTTATAGGACAGCACCTCTGTAATTTGGTTTTACCCATTTAAGTGATTCTTTTTCTTCTCTTCATAGGCTCAAAACAGATTTAAAGTTCCTTTGGGGACAAAGTTCTACAGAGTGAAAGCTGTGTCATGGAATAAGAAAGTATAATTTATGGAAGAAATTAAACCTTCTGTGACGTTTTTCTGATTTGTCCTACAATGCTTATTCATCACTCCAAAAACAGCAGGCCATCTTTTTATACAAAAGTCACCGTGACAATATACTTCATTGGTGTATATCACTTACTTTTTAACTGGCTACGTTTTAGGAACAATAAATTCATCAAAACCCTTGGCTGAGTTAAAATGGTTTTGTTTTTGTTTTTTTACCCAAATAACTAGAAATGCGGACCAAACTAGTTCATTTTCTCAAAGGGCATACCCTGCATTGTGGCTTATGGTTAGCCATATTAATTGCCTGTTACATATACATTAGCTTGGACTTAGATATTAAATGTTAGTTATTATTACCAGCATTTGTCCTTTTGTGAAATCAATATCAGAAAACTTGCACTCTTAAACACATTCTTTATAAAATGTATAAATTCTTCAAATCTATTTAAAGAGGAGTGTTATTGCATGCAGATAATCATAACTTTGAGTTTGCCTCTGTAGATTACTAAAGCAAACTGTTTCATTTATTTTTTTAAATGCCCTTTGATGTTTCAAAACAAAAAGAAACTCTTAATTTGAGTGACTGATGTTAAGATCAGCCATAATCTGCAATCTTCAAAAGCACTTTCAACAGTGGTCACCTGGGTTCTAAAGGGAAGAGTCTGTGCTATCGACAGTTTAAAAGGCAGCACTGGAGACTTCCCAACCTCTTTATTATTTGGTTTAGAATAGTCATATTGATGAAATCGTAATTCATGGTTTGATTTCAGAAAAAGCATATTCATTGTACATTAACCACTTAGAGGTCATTTAAATAACAAAGTATTGTATTGTAAAAGACATGTAGAATTTTAAAACAATAAAGATTTGAACCTGTACATGTGTGTGCCTTTTAAAGAAGGATACGTTTTTAATATATTTGAGTGATTGCTGGGAAGTGTGGAAAAACTTGTTCTGTATCAAATCAAAAGAGAAACATGTTTATTACAAAAATGTTCTTTAACTATATACTATGTAACAGGGTAAAACAGTGTTATGTAGAATAGAATTGTATAAACTAGGTATGTAGACAAATTGCTATGGAACAAAGGTATTTAAATGAGTTAGTTGAGTTGGATGAGGCTTGTTTCAGGTTTGTTGCTAGAGAACAATAATTAAATGATTCTTTTTCAGAAAATATTTAATTTCTTCTTAAAAATAAGTTAAATATTTTTTTAAATATGTATATCTAATAGTACAGAAAATGGAATAAACACCATAGTGTATAGATAACTGAATTTGACAACATATTAATGAATAAATGAGCAAATGATTTCACATGTTTCTATTCAATCCTTCCATGACATCTCAATGCAAAAAACCAAAGCAATAAACTACTTTATATACAGAATGGTTTTGTTAAGCAGATTTGGTTGAGCCTAAATGAATCTGCCAGATGGACTATTTGACTTATTTGGTACCCGTCACACACATAAATATGTGGTCACTATGCTGTGGAACCAAAGTGGCCTGACACATGAAAGCCATCATTTCATTAATGCCCCTCTTTAATGTTGGATTTTATTGCTCTTAGTTTTTCTTCTTTTATTTCCATCCTATCAGTGTTCATATATCCCTTTATAAAACACATGTAAGGAAACTGCAATTTTCTTAGCTAAAAAGAAAAATGAAACCTAGAAGTCAGAACTCACTGAGTTCTTAACCCTCTGGTTATGGTCAATGTGTATTGTACTTTGGTGCATCAGAACTCCTGAGTTCCATTTCTAGATCTAACCTTAACTTTGGGCAACTTAAACTGAACCTCAGTTTTCTCATGTATAAAATGGTATACTATTAGGACCTACCTCCTAAGGTCATTTTGAAGGTTAATGATGAAAATTAATACACGGTACTTAGAACAGTTTCAAAAACATTAAATACTGGATAAATATTAGCTATTGTAAAGATTTTTTGCAGAGTCAAAAGCTGTTAAATTCACTACTCAGACTCTAATAGAAATATATCTTTATTCCAGGGATGAGTGTTTAAATCATATTTTTCTGCAAGTAAAATTCAAGCACATGTAAAATATGTGGGTAATTTCTTTTTGCAGAGTTACCTCTGCATATGCTAAGAACAGAATGAACAAAAATTATCTTAACCTTCACTTTCATTTTTTAAAATTTTCATGGTATAAGACATGCACATGCTTTCAAAAAACTTAATATACCCCTACGTCCCTGTCCTGTTTCCCAGTTGTACCACATAGAGGTAAAATTTTACTGGTTAGACTTTTTTAGTTTATATACCAAATCATAACTGTACTGCAGTTTACTTGATAATTTGTTATCAGTTTACTGTCTTATATGAAATTTTAGTTATTTCATTAGAACTCTCTCTGCTCTCTTTCCAGTAATTTACGGTTCCTTTTCAACTAGCATTTACATTGTCATGACTCTAAATACTGTCTGCTGATCCAAGTCCTGAGCTAGGATTACATTTCCTTCCTTGTACAGCCCGTAGTCTATTTGACGCTTCTCTGTTGTTTTTTCTTTTTGTGCTATTATTGTATAATTGCCAGAGCCTCAGTTTTTTTAAATGTTTCTTCGTATTTCATTTCATCAAGTCACATTTCCCAGAGACCTGCATTTTGGAACCATCTCTCCCATGTCTCATACACTGCTAAAATGAATCAGTTGTCACTTTGAACATTTCTTGGAAACTTTACCTGGAAGCACACATTTGTTACTTTTGCCATTTGTTTGACTACTGCAAAATGTCCTCACCTTTCCAGCTTCCAGTAACAGTTTCTCTACTTTCCCAACCTTCACAGACAACTCCTTCACTGTTCTGGCCTTTGGTCAGGGAGTGCCAAATGTTAGGCTTTTGTTATGACAGCCCCACAATTTTGGTACCAATTTCTGTATCAAGTGTTTATTGTGTAACTGTTCATTCCAAAACAATTAGTTGCTCACATGGCTGTAGTCACCTGTTTACTCAATTTAGGCTAGATGCTCCATATTCACTGAAGTGTCTAAAGATTAGTTGGGGTTGTCACCAGGAATATTTTGGTTCCCTGTGTGGCCTCCATCATAATACCCTGGCTTTCTAAGCAATGCAGCATTCCTGAAAGAAGTAGCAAAAGTCTGAGGCTTGGAAATCAAATTCTGTCACTTGTCTTTTTGGTCAAACTAACAGAACCAACTTACATTCAAAGGAGTAGCAGGGCATAAAAATTGTCTTTTTTAAACCATCACAATACTTTCTCAAGTTAGGTGCAAAGTAGCTATTACCCCCTTGATATTTAGAAATCGTGATAGATATCCTTGAAATTTTTTTAGACTAGCATGTGATTTAATGATGTCTAAAGCCACAAAATTCAATGTTTAAAATAATTTTCCACAAATACGAATTTTACTTAGTAGTAAAAACTGGAAGCAGTTAAAAATGTCATTGTCCACTAATAGCTTTTATATTAGTCATAGTCTCAGAATATAAACAAGCCATCTTTGGCCAATTTTAAAAATGCTTTCTATAATTTATTATCTTTATGAGTAAGATGGAAATTCAAACACTTCTCAACATAGTGGTAATGAGACTGCAGTCAGCTGTAAACTATTTGGTTTACATACTTCTTAGGTTTCTCAGACTTGGATACCATTTCATTTGAACTCCACCTATTCCATTCCTACCTTAAAATAAATAAGGCTTACTAGCAGTATCAGTCCCCATGTTAATGGAAAGTGGCAAACCTCAGTGCTACAAAATGCAAGATTAAATCTCCCTGTGCTCTCATCAAAGCATAATTGTATGCATCACATAAGAATATACTTAGCAATGCCTATTTAGTGTCTGTGCCCCCATTAAAATACTGTGCTGTTCAGCCATTTTAACATGTCACCGAATCTTTTCCCTTCAGAGCAGGTGCTAGGCCTGCTAGAGGGAGAAATCCGCCCCCCCATTCTTACTGAACTATCACTATAAAATGGACAATTCACGAATTTCCAGCACACTCAGAGGCTATTTTTATAAATGTTTTATGTTGCTTCTGCAAGATGTTTTGTGGACCCTAATAGCAAAAATGCTTCTGACAGTCTAATTCCCAGTTGATGTTGTAATACTCCTTTCTTAGACTGATTTAGAAATGCCATCAGTTAATTCCTCCACTAGTCAGTAATATTACTGAGTGAATAACTCACATACGTGTCACTTGTATTCTCTTTGAATTCTGTATCAGTGGATGTCTACTTAACAAGTCCAAGCTTCTAACATCAACAACTGCTTAGTTTCTTAAAGAATGAGCTAACTCCTGCAAGTGTAAAGCCTAATCCCACAAGTATATATGATGCTTGAATTACCTCATCAATTTCAGTTATGTACAACAAGTTTATTTCTTCAACCTGCTTAGAAGTATGATTTCTGGAACTGTCACCATATATGCAGGTATTAACTTTTAAAAAAAAAAAGTTTATACATGATCTAGTAATGTATACTCTGTCCTTAATGTTTTCATATACAACAATATACATAGCTAGATCCTTAAAAGCAACATACTTTAGCCTGTAGCATTGAAGAGTGCAAGGAAACATGAGTAAGCAACATTTACAACTGTGGCCTATTTTGTACCCTGGAAATAAGAGCATTCAAAAATTGTACAAGAATTCTGTCATCACTCTGATCCCGACATCTGCAGGGATTTACGATACTGGACAAGTCACCTTCCAACTTTGGTACCTGGTATTTCCCAAACAATTGTATTGAACAATTGTGCACTCCTTAAAACACTGGAGAGGCTTTTCAAAAAAGTTTTGATTAATTGAGTAACTGGCTATTTACCATTATCAATACAGTATTCACAGTAGAGTTAGTTGAAATCTCACCCCATGAGCTACGTGATAAATCCTAGTTCATAATGTTAAGAGGTGGTTGGGTCCAGGCTTGTGGATGTAACTGGAATGTCAAGAAATCACTTCCACAGCGTGTCCAAGTTGTCTTCTTGGGATTTGAATGACTTACCTCACAAGCATGCCTGTGCTGCTCTGTATTCTAAATATCTTCACTCAAACCGTTTTCCCATAAATGAATGAATGAATCAGTAAGTACTAACTTTTCCATGTCCTTGTATGAAGGCAGGCCATGTCACTGGGGTGATTCTGGTATAAACTCAAACCATTGTCACTTGTGACAGTAATATGATTGCCAAGGGAATGTGGTATACTAACAGATGAATTCTGCCCCTTGGTGGAAGCAGAATTATCAAAATGTAGCCCAGTGAGCCAGAAATTGGCTTTCAGGTGGCCACAGCAGTTCAGCTGTGGGAGTCCAAGGTGGGGACTCGCCTTCTCTGTGCTACTCACCAGTCTCCCCCAGCTGCATTTCCTACTGCATTTCCTAGCTTCCCTTTCATATTACCCTTGTAGTCAGCACTGCCTTTTTCAGTTGTTCAGGGGTTAGCTTTTTTATAAGTGTGATGAAGTTCTAGTCCTGTCTCCATGAGACTATAACTAAATTCTTGTCTGATTGGACTAATCGTTTTAAAATTCCAGCCACATATCCACAAACTAGGACTATTTCTCCAGATCACTATTGAATTATTTCTTTAAACTTTTCTCATTTTACTCAAGTTCTAGGTGGTACCTGATTTCCCTCTGCATATGTTCTTTGTTGTGTTTATTGGAATACACCAAACTGGAATGGGAAATTCCAAGATTTTCATATAAATCTTAAAAATTCCAGCAATTTTATCGCTTCTCGGCCTTTTGGCTAAGATCAAGTGTAACAATTCCAGCAATTTAGACATACTAAAATACCTCCTCAATGCTCACTACCACATTATTTCTAATCATTTTAATTACAGAGCTTGTAATTACAAGGTTATGATTGCAATAAAGTTCAAAGGGCACCTGGGTGGCTCTTTCAGGTTGAACGGCTGCCTTCAGTTCCAGTCATGATCCCAGGGCCCTGGGATCGAGCCCCGCATTCAGCTCCTGCTCAGTGGAGAGACTGCTTCTCCCTCTGCCTTCAGCTCTGCCTATTTGTGCTCTCTCTTTCTCTCTCTGTCAAATAAATAAATAAGATTATTAAAAAAAGAATGAAATTCAGAAAATCTCCATTAAATAATGTGTGGCATCAAGATGATTCTGTGTATTCACATAGTAGTAAACTTCAAAAGTTTTACTTTGATTAGAAGGGTCAAAGCTAAATGCCTCCTAATGCACTTGTGGCATATCTTAAAAGGCTACAATTGTGAAATGGAGGATGGCTAATATCAAGGAATTTATTACCATTACTTTGCACAGTATTTTCTCACAAGGTCTTTTCAAAGTTTGGGGGGAAACCATATACTCAAGGTTACTATAATAAGTTGGATCTTACTGAAAGTGATGAGCAGTCACTGTGGTCCTTTCTTGAAGAAAGTTCTACAAATTAAGAGACAGCACAAAGATATAGTTCATTAACAACAAGGAGTATGTTTAGTCAATTACCTTCTGTAGGAAGCCTCTTACAATAGTATGAACTGCTAGTCTACTACAGGAACCATCCACATTTTCAAAGATAATGCTCAAGAAACAAAGAGTTTGAAAGTTTGACCTTTGTCTATCTGAATCCAGCCTTTGTACTTAAAAGAAATACCTTTGCTCCAAGGGAAAATTCTGGACTTTATCCAATAGGGTGAACCAGTAGACCACAGGAATGCTGAGGTCTAATAAGATAAAACTACAGTGATGGTGCAGTCCAAGGGCACCATAAGCTGCCTGTGTCAGGTGCTTGCAGTCAGCTACTTTCTGTTCATGTTGGAATTTCAGGACTGCTCCCAACCCACATTTATCTCTAGCCCCATATCATCAATACCCACAAGTGAAGCTCAAAAATACATGACTCGAACACAGCCATCCTTATTCATTTGATAAGTCTTTTAATATAAGCATCTAGAGAACTTGTTTCCTCAGGAAAATTCCGATGTTTCACACAGATCCTCCTGCTTAGAATTGTAGGCATGATACAATGTGACATTCTGATAAGGGGCAGAATTAGCCTTAATTTCCCTGTAGGAATTTCTGTTATCTGGAAGAAATTAACCTTACAGCCTTGTTGTGATGATCACAATGAGAGAAATTAAGTGAAAATATTTTGCATATTGAAAAGTGCCATACAAATATCTATACATTCCTAGAAAGACTTTCATAAGTGGTTTCAAAACACTAATTAGGGTTGTAGGGTGGTGGTCTTCCTAGGTTTCTACATCAATGCTATTATTGGAGCACCTGGGTGGCTCAGTCGGTTGAGTGTCTGTCTTTAGCTCGGGTTATGATCCCAGGGTCCTGGAATCTAGCCCATGTTCGGTTACCTGATCAGCAGGGAATCTGCTTCCCCCTCTTCCTCGGCCTGTCCCTCCCCCTGCTTGTGCATGCACTCTCTCTTTCTCTGCCAAATAAATAAAATCTTTAAAAAACAAACAAACAAAAGGTATATAACCCCACCCTAACCCCAGCCCACCACCAAAATCCCACAAAAGTTAAACGATGGCACGTCAGATGGAAGTAGCAACTGACATCTCTGATGCATTTAGGGATACAAAGAGACACTAAAACCTCTCTGCTCTCTTCCCTCTATCTTTCCTTGGGATAAAGATTTTAACACAGAATTTGTAGAGAAAAATTTTAATTCCCATTCTAAACTTAATGTGAATAGCACTTGGGGCATCTGGCTAGCTCCATTGGTACAGCTTGCAACTATTGATGTCAGGGTTGTAAGTTCCAGCTCCTCATTACGTGTAGAGATTACCTAAAAATAAAACCTCGGGGTGGGGTCACCTTGAGTGGCTCAGTGGGTTAAGCCGCTGCCTTTGGCTCAGGTCATGATCTCAGGGCCCTGGGATGGAGCCCCACCATTGGGCTCCCTGCTCAGCAGGAAGCCTACTTCCCCCTCTCTCTCTGCCTGCCTCTCTGCCTACTTGTGATCTCACTCTCTGTGTCAAATAAATACATAAATCTTAAAAAACAAACAAACAAAAAACAAAAACCTTGGGGAAAAAAGAAAATAAAAGAGAAGCACTTAAAAATGACCTAATATCCATATTTTGTACATTAAAATAATTTTAGAATATGGATTTCTAGAAAATTTTAGAAAACAATTAAACATTTTGATCCCTATTTTAGTTTGACTCATTCATTAGATATAGCCATTTTGATTTTGACAATTCTGTTTTTCTCTAAATGAAGTATAATTTTCATGAGAAACATGACATATGTGAAAAATTATTTTTGAGATAGGAATTAAAGATGTTAGAGAACTAACCATATTACACAATAAATGGAAAAAAGTATATATTGGTCTAGATTTATTTTTTTCATTTCCATACAAAAGAAGTTCATTAACCATCTTGAAATTTAAATAAGCCCTTTCGGGACTGATACAAAACTGCCTTTTTAATGTTTCTTAACATAAGTTTACACGCTTCAAAAATCACTGAACTGGTAAAGTGATGAGCTATATCACTTCTTTCAAATGTATCTCCTCTAGCTCTATTTGGCTTATCTTCACTAAGGTCTTTGTTGAAGACCTAAGGCAACAAAGTGCTCCCTCTCATCTTTACTTTGTATATGTTGTGAATGCAAACAAACTGCACATTGTTCACAGTACAAATTAGCCAAAATTGGATTCTGTGGGACAAGGACCACTAATTCTAAGTTTATTCTCTTAACAGAAACTTCCTTGCCTGAATGATTCAGATAGCTGTCATTTATCAGTAAGTTTTGGTGTTATATAGGACCTCAGAAAACTCACCTAACATTTTGAAGAAGCACAAGTGAATCTAGAGGGAAGAGAAAAGGGAAATCCATAATTTCAGAATTAAGGCTGCACATATTGCTGAACCTATTTTTAGGGGGAGCCAGGTACATTGTGAGATAGACTTAAGAGGTTTTCATAAGGGGCGCCTGGGTGGCTCAGTGGGTTAAGCCTCTGCCTTCGGCTCAGGTCATGATCCCAGGGTCCTGGGATCGAGTCCCACATCAGGCTCTCTGCTTTGCAGGGAGCCTGCTTCCCCCTCTCTCTGCCCCTCTCTCTGCCCGTCTCTCTGCCTACTTGTGATCTCTCTGTTCTCTGTCAAATAAATAAAATCTTAAAAAAATTTTTTGTCATAAGATAGCAAGTGTTCAGTGACTAAGGACTTACAGAGAATTCAATCTGGTATATTAGTTCCACTGGAAACATCAGAGAAACTATGATCAATACTTACATCAGGAGTTTTTTTTGTACTTGTCAGATTATGAAGAACATATGGAATTTCATTTTATAAAAATATAACAGCCATAATATGTAAAAGTATTGTTTCTTGTACTTAATGTTTCCATTCACAAGCAAGAGCTAAACATTTACCTTTCTAATTAAAAGATAATTTAAAATATATAGTGAAAATATGGAGATTACATCAATATCTATACTAATTACTATATTAAATGCCAAGTTTAAAGATAAACTGATGCAATATTTCCTTTACACATAATAGTTTGAAAAGCCAAATCTTGGATTATAAAACTATTATTTCTCTGAGATCTCAAAACATTTGTAGATTATTTCTAGTAGGTGTTCATATTCAGTCAGGAATATGAAAAATGAATAATAAATAATGAAAAATAACTGCTCCTTTCATATTATTGTACTTTTTTTTCTTTTTTGGGTTAAGCGACATTTTTTTTTCTATTAGACAAAGTAAACATAATAAAATTTATAGTAAAAAAGCTCTGGGGTCACCATTGCCAGTGCATGTCCAGGAGGTCACTGCTATCTTTGTCTTTATAAAGGGATGGAAAGTAAGTCAGGGAAAAGAATCAAAAGAACTCTATGAAGGCAAAAGCATTCATGTCTCTATCTAAAAATAGCATGCTGAGAAATTACTATCTATAGCCTCACAAAAACAGTCCTGGTTTCTGCTCACAGAATAAAATGGAAAAGAAAACAGGGTCCAGAAATAGATTCACATATATACAATCACCTGATTTACCACAAAGCTACTGCAACTTAGTAGGGAAAGGATGGTTTTCTTAAAAGTTACCAGATGGAAAATAAAGTGAGCCTTGACTTTGCCTGCATACTATGCACAAAATGCATTTGAAACATGGAGAGTATATTTAAAACGGATTGTGAAATTAAATGTGGAAGATATAATAATAAAACTCTTTGAAGAAAACAGAAAAATACCCATTCTTCCCCTGGGGAAAACAAAAAATTCTTAAATTGGACCCATGAAAAGCAACTAAGAGATTGAAACCTTACATTTCACTGAAACATAAGAACTATAATTCATCAAAAGACCCCACCAAAAGAGTAAAAAAGCACGTCACAGACTGGAAGAAGATATTTGTGATGCATATCTCCAATGAAGTGTTACCAGCTAAACCCCAAGACCTGACCTTGATTTCCCGTACTCACTTTACTGCTTGTATTTGCAACCTTTGTCTTACATTTTTCTTTAAGCACTTCTTTATGACTTGCCTATTAACTCTGGCAGATAAAAACAGAAACCACCCATCAGGTGATAGCAATTGCCCTGAAGAGACTTCCACTTGGCCCAGACCACCCAGATGTGTTGAGCTAAACCCATGAATCTAGTCTGCACCGATGGACCATGTATGGCATGACCAACAATGACATTTACCTCATTATAATACTAAAATCTCTGTACAAAGAGGACCCTCAGCCTTACTTACACACAATGTATGTAGAGGCATGTTTTCTTAAGGCATATGTGTGACTTTATGCTGGCTGTCCCTCCACTGTGAAGAGTTTTGATCAAGAAAGGATACTGTGCTTTCTCAGCATATACTGGGAGTATCATATGGTTCCTATTCTTTCCTTTATTAATATATTGTATCACATTGGTTGTTTTGTGGATGTTGAACCAACCTTGTAGCCCAGGAATAAATCCCAGTTGGTCGTGGTGAATAACCCTTTTAATGTACTGTTGGACCCTATTGGCTAGTATTTTGGTGAGAATTTTCACATCTGTGTTCATCAAGGATATTGGCCTGTAATTCTCTTTTTTTTTTTTTTTTTAAGATTTTATTTATTTATTTGACAGACAGAGATCACAAGTAGGCAGAGAGGCAGGCAGAGAGAGAGGAGGAAGCAGGCTCCCTGCTGAGCAGAGAGCCCGATGTAGGACTCGATCCCAGGACCCTGAGATCATGACCTGAGCCGAAGGCAGCGGCTTAACCCACTGAGCCACCCAGGCGCCCTGTAATTCTCTTTTTTGATGGAGTCTTTGTCTGGTTTTGGGATCAAGGTAATGACCTCATAAAAAGTTTTCCTTCCATTTCTATGTTTTGGAATAGTTTCAGGAGAATAGGAATTAATTCTTCTTTAAATGTTTGATAGAATTCCCCTGGGAAGCCATCTGGCCCTAGGCTCTTGTTTTTTGGGAGATTTTTTGATGACTGCTTCAGTATCCTTACTGGTTATGGGTCTGTTCAGATTTTCTGTTCCTTCCTTGTTCAGTTGTGGTGGTTTATTTGTCTCTAGGAATGCATCCATTTCTTCAAGATTGTCAAATTTGCTGGTGCATAGTTGCTCATAATATATTCTTATAATTGTTTGTATTTCTTTGGTGTTGATTGTGATCTCCTCTTTCATTCAAGATTTTATTTATTTGGGTCCTTTCTTTTTTGGTAAGTCTGGCCAGGGGCTTCTCAATCTTATTAATTCTTTCAAAAAACCAGTTTCTAATTTCATTGATTTGTTCTACTGTACTTTTGGTTTCTATTTCATTGACTTCTGCTCTGATCTTTATGATTTCTCTTCTCCTGTTGGGTTTAGGATTTCTTTGCTGTTCTTTCTCCAACTCCTTTTAGGTGTAGGGTTAGGTTGTATATTTGAGACCTTTCTTATTTCTTGAGAAAGGCTTGTATGGCTATATATTTTCCTTTCAGGACCACTTTTGCTGTGTCCCACAGATTTTGGAACAGTTGTGTTTTCATTATCATTTGTTTCCATGAATTTTTTCAATTCTTCTTGAATTTCCTGGTTAACCCACTCATTCATTAATAGGATGCTCTTTAGTCTCCATGTATTGAGTTCTTTCCAAATTTCCTCTTGTGATTGAGTTCTAGATTCAGAGTATTGTGATCTGAAAATATGCAGGGAATGATCCCAATCAGTTGAGACCTGATTTGTGACCCAGGATGTGATGTATTCTGGAGAATGTTCCATGTGCTCTAGAGAACAATGCATATTCTGTTGTTTTGGAATGGAATGTTGTGAATACATCTGTGGTGTCCATCTGGTCTAATGTATCATTTAAGGCCTTTATTTCCTTGTTGATCTTTTGCTTGGATGATCTGTCCATTTCAGTCAAGGGGTGTTAAAGTCCCCTACTATTATTTATTATTGTCAATGTGTTTCTTTGATTTTGTTATTAATTGGTTTATATAGTTGTCTGCTCCCATGTTAGGGGCATAGACATTTACAATTGTTAGATCATCTTATTGGACAAACCCTTTGAGTATGATATAGTGTCTTTCCTCATCTCTTATTATAGTCTTTGGCTTAAAATCCAATTGATCTTATATAAGGATTGCCACCCCAGCTTTCTTTTGATGTCCATTAGCATGGTAAATTGTTTTCCACTTCCTCACTTTAAATCTGGAGGTGTCTTTGGGTTTAAAATGAGTTTCTTGTAGACAGCATATTAATGGGTTTTGTTTTTTTATCCATTCTGATACCTGTGTCTTTTGATTGGGGCATTTAGCCCATCTACATTCAGAGTAACTACTGAGAGATATGAATTTAGCGCCATTGTATTGCCTATAAGGTGACCGTTACTCTATATTGTCTCTGTTCCTTTCTGGTTGACTATTTTTAGACTCTCTCTTTGCTTAGAGGACCCCTTTCAATATTTCCTCTAGAGCTGGTTTGGTATTTACAAATTCTTTTAGTTTTTGTTTGTCCCGGAAGCTTTTAATCTCTCCTTCTATTTTCAATGATAGCCTAGCTGGATATAGTATTCTTGGCTGCATGTCTTTCTCATTTAATGCTCTGAATATATCATGCCAGTTCTTTCTGGCCTGCCAGGTCTCTGTGGATAAGTCTGCTGCCAATCTAATATTTTTACCATTTATTGCTAAAGAGTTTTTGTCCCAGGCTGCTTTTAGGATTTTCTCTTTGTCACTAAGACTTGTAAGTTTTACTATTAGATGATGGGGTGTGGACTTAATTCTTATTGATTTTGAGGGGGGTTCTCTGTGCTTCCCGGATTTTGATGCTTGTTCCCTTTGCCATATTGAGGAAATTCTCTACAGTAATTCGCTCCAATATACCCTCTACCCCCTCTCTCGTTCTTTGTCTTCTGGAATCCCAATTATTCTAATATTGTTTCATCTTACGGTGTCACTTATCTCTCAAATTCTACCCTCGTGGTCCAGTAGTTGTTCATCTCTCTTTTGCTCAGCTTCTTTATTCTCTATCATTTGGTCTTCTATATCACTAATTCTCTCTTCTGCCTCATTTATCCTACCAGTACGAGCCTCCATTTTTTATTGCGCCTCATTAATACCTTTTTTGATTTTAGCTTGGTTAGATTTTCGTTCTTTTATTTCTCCAGCAAGGGCTTTTATTTATCCAGACAGGGTTTCTCTAATATCTTCCATGCCTTTTTAAAGCCCAGCTAGCACCTTGAAAATTGCCATTCTGAACTCTAGATCTGATATATTACCAACGTGTGTACTGGTTATGTCCCTAGTCTTTAGTACTGCCTCTTGTCCTTTTGTTGTTGTTGTGATGGTGGTGGTGGTGGTGGTGAGTTTTTCTGCCTTGTCATTTTATCCAGATAAGAATATATGAATGAGGTAATAAAATACTAAAAGGGTGGCAAAGACCCCAGAAAAAATGTGTGTTAACCAAATCAGAAGAGATCCCAAATCATGGGGAGAAGAAAAGGTTTAAAAAGTTCAAAAATTTAAAAAAAAATTTTAACAACAGGGGTCCTGGGTGGCTCAGTGGGTTAAGCCTCTACCTTCGGCTCAGGTCATGATCCCAGGGGCCTGGGATCGAGTCCCGCATTGGGCTCTCTGCTCAGCAGGGAGCCTGCTTCTCCTCATCTCTCTCTCTGTCTGTCTCTCTGCCTATTTGTGATGTCTTTCTCTGTCAAATAAAAAAATAAAATCTTTAAAAAAATTTTTAACAACAATAACAACCACTATATATATATATATATATATATAGAGAGAGAGAGAGAGAGAGAGAGAGAGAGTTGATTGGTTGGATGGGAAAAGAAAGATAAAGCAAGTTAGGAGAATTTGCTCAGGCTGGAGCCTAGAACTAAGCCCTGTGCTAGATTTAGGGTATATTTTGATCTATTAGAAGAAGTTGTATCCCAGAATTTTTTAGAAGAAAAAACCCTGTATGTTTGAAAAAAATTAAGTTAGATACAATGAAGAATAAAATATGACTATAATAATGAAGATTCAAAATGATTTTTTTTAAAGAAAGGTATTGTTAAGATAAAGTAGTTAAAAAACATTAAAAGAGGAAAGAGTAAAAGTTAAAAAATAGAATAAGAAAGGAAATAAAATTTTAAAAATTTAATTAACTTTGCAAGACTAAAGAATCATGGGGGAAAAGCCATGAATTCCATGCTTTGCTTTCCCCTCCTTCAAATTCTGCTGTTCTCCTTGATCAGTGAGCTTGGTCTTGGCTGGATGTTCTTGCTGATCTTCTGGGTGAGGGGCCTGTTGTAGTGATTCTCAAGTGTTTTTGCTGGAGGTGGAATTGCACCATCCTTGCCAGGGGCTAGGCTAAGTAATTTCCTTCCGTTTGCTCTTGGGAACTTTTGTTCCCTGAAGGCTTTCTGTAGAGCTCTGGAAGATGGGAATGAAAATGTCTGCCTCCCAGTCTCTGGCTCAGAGGTGCCAAGAGCTCAGGGCCCCATTCCTTAGTGTGACCCTGGAGAAAAGACATCAATCACTCCCATCTTGGTCTCCAGCAGTTCTCTGAGCTCACCTGGCCTATGACTGAGCATTTCTGTCTCTGGCATACAGTCCTGTTTGGAGTCTCCAAACCCAGCAGATTCCTACCTCCAGAGAAGGAAGGTGAGTCTCCCTGGATCTGCCACTTGTGGAATCCCTGCTCAAAGAGCAGCGGCCTGACTGCCACAGATCACAGCTCACTCCTCAGCTCCGTCTCTGTAGCCAGCTTCCCTGCTATAATATCTGTGAGCTCTGCTACACTCAGACACCCCTGATCCTTCTGTGACCCCTTGGGACCTGAGACCCCTCTGTCCCCACGTGGGTTCCACCCCTGCTTAGGCTCTGGAGCCATGTCCTCAGTGGAGCAGTCTTTTAAAAGTTCTGATTTTGTGCTCCATTGCCCCACCATTTTCTGGGAGCCACCCCCCCCCCAAGGTTTATCTTCCCATCACTTTGGATTCACTTCTCTGCAAGTCCTACCTTTCAGAAAGTGGTTGATTTTCTGTTTCTAGAACTACTGCTCTTCTCTTCAATCTCCTGTTGGATTTGCAGGTGTTTGGAAAGGTTCAATAACTATCTAACTGCACTTCTGCAACCTGATGTCATCTCACCCTTCTATTCCTCTGCATCTTGACTCCTCACTATCTTAATGCCTTGCCAGAGGGAAAAACAAATTTAGCTTGACAGCCTCCAGTATCCTTAGGGTCCTCTTTAACATATGGAAAAACCTCTTGAAACCTCCTTTTTCCTTACTCCCCCAATTCCTGAGTGTATAATCAGCCATTCCTGACAGTCCAGGGCAGCAGCTCTTTCTGTCCACAGGTCATGTGCCCATGCTTTAATAAACCACCATCCATTTCACACCAAAGACATCTCAACAATTCTTTCTTGGTCATCAGCTCCAGACCTCACTCCACTGAACCTCACCTATATTCCAAAACCACATCACTTGAGGTGCATTAAATTGAACACAAGTGCTGAACAGAAGTGGAAGTGCTGAAACCAAAGAACTTGTGATTATTGTGACAAATGTGGAGACAGGGAAATAGGTCTCAAAGCACTGGCTCCCTTCAGGGTAGTGCAGGAAGCTTGTACTCAGTGTCTTAGGCCCAGGGCAGAGAGATTGCCCAACAGTTATGGAGCTTAAACAAATTCCATTAGGCCCTTTGGTTCAATTACACATGTTCAGCACATCAATACATCAATGCATACATCCATATCCTCAAACAATGCTTGAAAACTCTACCCCTAGGAGGAGATCTTAGTACTCTAATTAGTAAAAGGTAACTTCAGTACAATTCAGGAGAACTTCTGTGCAGGTTCTCAGCTCCAATCTCACTCAAACTGGCTCACCTATGGGGGTGGGGGTGGCGCATTATTGGGTAAGGCACACCTAGCACAGGGCTCTCAGGTGAAAATCTCAGCAGGTCCTCTCCTTGGCTGGAACTATTGGTTCTCCAAAACAAAACATATCCCTTCCCTTTTGTGTCCCTTCTCCCACTTCCCTTCTGTGGCTGGTTTTCAGCCCTCTGATTGAGTAACATCTGTTGCACCCTAGCTAACATAAGGACACTGATGCTTAGAGAGGTGGATGGACTAGCCCAGGATCAGGATCATGCCTTCCATCATTACCAATCCAACTACTGCCGGCAGATGGAAATACTCTCATCTCAAATTGACACCTATTCCCAGCTTTGCACATTCCAGCACAAGCAGTGTTATTACATTCACACTCTCACTCATTATCTACTATATGCAAGTCACTGTGGGCCAGTGGGTAGGTGTGGAGAGGCTGTGCTCCCAGCATTCCCTCTTTTCAGTCTCATCTGACTATTCTCATCCTCCTTCTGATCTCCGAAATTCAAAAACTATAAGCATCATATTCAACCAGTATCTTAAGATATTCAATATACATGGAAGATGTCTTTGAGACTGTTAAACCTGTTGTCTGTATTTGTGTATCTTTGGGGGGAGGGATAGAGAGAGAGGGAAAGCATGGGGTGAAGGGTGCAGAGCAAGAACCAGGCTCCCCACTGAGCAGGAAGCCCAATGCTGGACTTCATCCCAGAACCCCAGGATCATGACCTGAGCCAAAGGCAGACACTTAACTGACTGAGCTATCCAGGGACTCCAAGTCATTGTGTGTCTTTATCCTGCAGTTATTGTCCTGGTTTTTCTGCCTGTCACTCTGTATGAGTTCCAGAAAGGCAAGAACTGTGCCTGGCAGAGGTACCCAAAACAAGTTTACTTCTTTTTCATCATTTTTTAAAAAGATTTTATTTATTTATTTGACAGACAGAGATCACAAGTAGGCAGAAAGGCAGGCAGAGAGAGAGAGAGGAGGAAGCAGACTCCCTGCAGAGCAGAGAGCCCGATGTGGGGCTGGATCCCAGGACCCTGGGATCATGATCCGAGCCGAAAGCAGAGGCTTTAACCGACTGAGCCACCCAAGCACCCCAAGATTTTATTTATTTATTTGACAGATAGAGACACAGTGAGAGAGGGAACACAAGCAGGGGGGTGGGAGAGGAGGAAGCAGGCTTCCCTCAGATCAGGGAGCCCAGTGTGGGACTTGATACCAGAATCCCAGGACCATGACGTGAGCTGAAGGCAGATGCTTAATGACTGAGCCACCCAGGTGTCCTCTGAAGCAAGTTTAGACAACAGTACACTTCATTTATGTCTGCTCACAGGATAAATATGGCAGAAAAGAGGAATTTAAATGAAAGGATAGGGGAAAGCCATGCTTTTATTATCTTACTTGCAAAAAGTGCTTTGCTTCAATGCTAATAACATCCTTAGAAAAGATTCAGTGCTCAGAACAAATGATCTGCCCTTTTTTGAAATTCAAGTTAAATCAAATTACATGATGTAGCTTGTAGCCTAGGAGGTGTATGCATGAAAAGAAAGGCAGTTTTATATTTTTGATAACCATAAAAGGTTTTATAGGAGTGGGGTGATTTATTCTGGGTCCTTAAACTAGCACCCCCATCCTTCACACAGGGGGGGGGCTCCCTGGGCCACAGTCTGGGTGCGTGGTAGTACTAGATGAAACCCTAAGTATACCTCAGTCTGCATCTCTTTCCTGGGCCCCAGACAAGCCCACCAGCCGCTCTCTCTACTCTCAGCCAACCCATCACTGAACCCTTCACCTTAGAAATGAAGAACCTGGATCCACAGAATCCTTTCATAAAGCAGCAGAGAAAAGAGACCAGATTAGCCAAATCAACACATCATAAATAAGCCAGAGAAGACATCAGCCTTGCTAAAAAAAAAAAAAAAAAAAGTTTCTCACCCAAAATTGTATCCAGATGAGTTATAGAAACTGTAGACACCATTTAAAAACAAAAGCAGTAATGCAGTTAAATACTTGTCCCCACCCTGAAGGGTGAAAGACTTTATAACCTTACAGAGAGAAGAAATTATAAAGAAAAGAGGGTAGGTAGATTTGCCCCATGCTGTTGTGGAACCTGAATTGGATCCTGGCGGAAGAACCAAGTGGCACTCAGAGATTTTGGAGGGTTGGAGGTTTATTTAACACTAGTGGGCTCAGAAGAGGTTGTCCTCCAAGAGTCTGAGCCCTGAGCACAAGCAGGGAGGGAGATTTATACCCTTCTACTTACGCGTACTTGGTACTTTTGGCACGTGCATGGGAAACGGGGTAGGAAAGAAGAACCCAGAAGGGCTTTGAGACAGGGACTGGAATTCCCTTGCTGGTTTGGTCAGCCATCTTAGAGCACAGTTTTTCCCTATCAATGCTAATAAAAAATACCTTCAGTGAATGTAAAAACCAAAATAAAATAGTCAACAGCTCACCAAAAAATGTTATTTCTATAATGATGATAAAAGCTCACTATTTTATACAACTAAAAAGAAATATAGGTTAATAAGAAAATTATGAAAATCAATAAATGAATTGGTCAAATTACTTCAAAAGATGCCAGGAAATTCTCTAAACACACTGGAACCCATTTTGTTTTGTTTTGTTTTGTTTTAACTTTTGAAAAGGATATATCAAAAAAGAAATTTAAAGCAATAAAATGTTGGTACCTCAGAGCCTAAATCACAGACTTTACTCTGATGGTTCCCTTCCTAGTTTTAATTCCACTGACTTCTTAGTGGATTTCAATTTCTCTTCCAGGAGAAATTTAATTTCTCAGTAGCATCAAAATTGTTACATCAAAATGTTTAGTTTTACTTCTGTTTGTGATTTAAAAACCTTCAGTAATCATGATATATTACCTACAGATTAAAGCTTGCCCTTTGATGAGGTAACAGAAGGCAAGCTGAGGACAAAGCAGAAACTGACACCCCACAACCCTCCCCCCCTACCCATGGGATATATGTGACATTCCTTAGGCACTCCTGGCTGCCCTAAAGGGAGAACAGTTAACTTGTAGAGACCACAGTCCAACCAGACCTGATTTTACTTACGAAATAAGTAAGTATTTTACTTACTTATTTTACTTACGAAAGCAATAGCTTTTGTGTCCTTATAATGTCCTTATAATTGGCAGCCCATTGAGATACTTGAAACAGGCAGAGTGTAACATTCCTCCAGGAAGTTCCCAACTATCTTCATGTTAATGTCTTGCTAGAGGGAAAAACAACCTTAACTTGACAATGGCAAGGTCTCCATATCCTGTGAGTCTTCTTTAATATATGAAAATCCTTTTGAAACCTCCCTTTTTCCTTACCTGCCCCAATCCCATGGTATATAATCAGCCACCCTTCACAACCTCGGGGCAGCAGCTCTTTCTGCCCCCAGGTCCTTTCCCTGTACTTTAATAAACCATTTCACAACAAAGATGTCTCAAGAATTCTTTCTTGGACATGGGCTCTGGACTCCACCCCCACCAAACCTCACCTAGATTCCAAAACCACATCACCTTCATCTATGATTCTTTTTTTTTTCTCCTAATCTATGCATTTCTGCTCCCTGCTCAGTGTTTTCGAGATATCTGGTTCATTAGCACAACAGGTACAAAGTTACGTGTACTACTGCTTGTGTTCTGGACAACCTCAGAACTTTGAACCTTAATTTGAATGGTAAAAAGTACAATTAGGTGTCTTAAATTCAACAATCTTTTGGCAATCTCATCAACCTTGGATTAATGAACTGTACAATTTGTTAGGTCATCATCCTTGAAGGATTTTGGGAAACTGCCTTTTATCAAGAATCAAAACTGAGAGTACCAGCACCAGGACCTAGACCCTCTCAACTGAATTCCAGTGATTCATGTTCCTGCATGTTGAGCAGCACATCCAGCAGACTGATGAGCCAAATCCAGGCCCGTCATTGCATTCTATCTTTGGAAACTCAGCCCTAGACTTCCCTTCCAGACTAATTATGTCTCCCCAAATTCACATTTACAATTGACTGCCACTTCCCAGAGGAAGAAAATCTAGAAAACAAAAGAGGTCTGCTTCAGCTTTCAGAGGCTTGGGCAGTGGCCCAGAAAGGAGTTGGTCCTCATATCAAACATCAGAAAAGCCTATGTCTGTTTCTCCCGCATCACCGAAGAGAGCTTTATGTGAACATTCTACTAATGAGAACATTGAAGGACGGCCTGACATCTCTATGTCTTATTCTGTTTAGGAACAATTTTTAAGACTAAAATTTTGAAAAAATTTTAAATGAAGAAACCATGCCATCAGTAAATACTATCTTGTCAGCATCTTCAGGGCAGGAACAAATAAAATAGATGCTACTCACATAAATGCTTTCACATCCAGGGGGCTCCTGGGCAGCTTGGTCGTTAAGCATCTCCCTTCTGCTCAGGTATGATCCTAGGGTCCTGGGATTGAACTCCACATCGGACTCTGCTCGGCAGGAAGCCTGCTTCTCCCTCTCCCTCTGCTCCCTCTGCTGCTCCCCTGTTGGTGTACCTTCCCTCGCTGTGTCTCTCTTTCTGTCAGATAAAAAAATAAAATCTTAAAAAAAAATTAAAAAAAAAAAAAAGCTTTAACATCCAGTGTGATTGCCTAGCAGGCTGGAGAGCATACTGACTTTCAGTAAAAGTGGCTCCAATGCCCCAGGGTGCAAGGGACATGCACAATGGCCCTGAGTACCTTCCTGCAGGATGTGGGGGAGGGCCCTTGTGGATGAATACTGTTTCTTAGATGTTCACTGGCCATTCAACATTTTGGCTCTTTTGTGGCTGTTGCATTCCAACAGATAACTCTGCTTATGGAAAAGTAGGAGTTGTTTATTATCTTAGCAGTTATGTAAAAATGCTTGCAGCCAAGCCAAGGAACTAATTGCTAATTTTGCAGAGATGCAAATGTACTGTCTGTAGACAGGAAAGCCAAATTAATAACAATCTCTCAAGTACCATCCTAAAACACATCAGGAAAAAGAACCTTCCTGACACACAAAACTAGTGAAATTTGATTTGGTTTCAATGATTATGTTCAGCAAATAAATTAATGCAGAATGAAGAAACTAACGGAGTATCATCTGAGAGATAAAAACATGAAGTCTGGAACAGACTGCCCAGTTCAAGTCCTCCCTCGGCCAAGTATGAGCCTGACTTTGGACCAGTGACCTTCTCCATGATTCACTTTTCCTTCTACACAATGAAAATGTGAATAGTTGTTATATCAACAATTCAAAGCATGCTTGTGAGGTTATAAGTTGTTATATACATAGTGCTTGGAAGATGCTGGCATCATCTATATGTTATGTGGTTAGCTACTATCACTCTATGCCCACATGCAACTCCTTTATGCAAGCATAGGTACATATTTTAATATGTCTTCATCTTTCCTATAATTAGCACATTACCCCCAAATTCCTATATATTGACAATAGAAGGAATAAATTATGATATATTTTAGTAAGATTACTCTGCATTCATACATAGCATTAGTGGCTTAATCCTCTTAGTGATATATTAGTAACTTTTTACTTGTGAGTTTTGATTAAGAATATGATCTAATAGGGAGTGCCTAGCTAGTCCTGTTGGTTAAGCATCTGCCTTCAGCTTAGATCATGATCTCAAGGTCCTGGGATTGAGCCCTGCATTGGGCTCCCTGCTCAGTAGGGAATCTGTTTCTCCCTCTGCCCCTCTCCCCGTCATGCTCTCTCTTTCTCTCTCTCAAATAAAATCTTTTATTTAAAAAGAATATGTTCTAATATAAATTGTCCCTCAGAACCAATAGAAAATGGTTTCAGAAATTCAGTTTTGCTTCATCAAACAATATTCACAAATTTGTGTTAAATAAACATGATTTAAACAATAGCTATATACCCATTAAAATATGTATTTTATGATCCTAAAGATGTTTCAAAACATAAATTATTTTTGAAACATCTTTAGGATCATATTTCAAGCTAGTGTTCACAGACATATTCAAATTGTTCTATTAATTTAGAGAAAATAGTTAAATAAAATTAGTTTACCAGAAACAATGACAAAACATCTTATTTACAGAGATAAATCACAATTGAAAGATATTTTCACACCAAATTACCTTAGTGCTTAAGACCCTTTTCTTTTCATTTTAATTTCTAATAAAATCTGAGGATGAATTTACAAAAAGACCTTAAATATACATTCCAAAGTATGTTATCCTATTAGTCTCAACACCAATTGCTGACAGAGAAAAAAATAGGTCCCATATGAACAACTGAAACTGTATCCCATGGATGAGAGATGCCCTATATAAAAGTAATTGAGAGAGCTATCCACAATACCCAAGTAGTCTAAACTCCTGTAAAGTACGCTAAGAAATAAATAAGTGAATGAGCATTTAGATTTTGAGTGATCTACTTAGGAAACATGTATTATTACTGCCCATCTGCTCCTCTAAAATATGCCTGGACGTGTTTCCTAGTGGCAGAAGGTGAGACTAGGCAAAACCTCACAATTGTCAGAGTATGGTCCCACTGAAAACCACAATAATTATCTTGCTAAAGTAAGTGTGGTGTTTCAGTTATTGGTAAACAAGTTTATGATACTCTATTTCCTCTCTTGTACTTAACATCTATGAGTACCAGTTATAAAAGTGGCAATTGCTTTAATAATTGGGGCACCAAAAGAGCAAATGAAATTAACCCTATTTTCTTAAAATTGGCTAATACTTACATGCAGAGTGCAGCAAAGCTTCTATCATACATCTAGCCCAAATCTCTCTATAAGGTGAGGAATAATGAATGAAAAATCTAATACAAATATGTATTTTCTCTACATGTTTAATTATTCAGACTTTATTCATACAATAAATATTTGATGGAGTCTTCCTGCAATTAACAATTTCAAATCTATTCTCTTAATTAATAGGCAACTTCTCAGGAAAATCAAAATTTAGTTTAAGATATCTTTGAATGGCATATGATCTCTTCCATTGTGATTTAAATGCAAAGCATGAATTAAAACATTTGCCTTGCCTTCAGTATTCTATAATTCAAACATATTCTAAATCATCAGGGTTGTATGAAGTCACAAAATATCAGAAACCATAAATGCCTCATCACCAAACTTAAGCAATGCTTAAATCTCATCCGCAAAATATATGAATTCCCTAGAAATATCCAGGTGATGTTTCAATTGCTCCAGAGGTGGAAAAAGTTACTACCACTCAGGGCAGTTCATTTTATTTTTGCATAATCTTTGATTCCTAAATATTCTCCTTGGAATAAAAATCCAATGGTCTTCTTGAAGGCAAACAGAGCAGTTTCGATATACCTCTGTGTGAACCAGACCAACACCATGTTGGAAAAACTGGCCATGATGACCGTTCCATGATCTGAAACCTTCTAAAGCACAGCCCCCATCCCCATTCTCTCCTTTTGTTTAACCACACCCTTAAGTACATAACATCCTTATTTCTTTTGCACCTAGGACTTTCATGGGACAATTTCCTTTAATGAAAACCTTCAAATATAGAGACAAACTATCTCATGCATCACAACTTCACCATTAATTTGGATATATAATTTAACTTTATATGAGGCTTAATTTCCCGGGCTGAGGAAAAATTGAGAAAAATGCTTATTAGGGCATTCTGAAAACTTTAATGTGCACCCCAGAAGTTAGTTAAAATATAAAAGGGTTTTGGAAGCAGGTACTTTTATAAGTGATTATTTGATAGCTTATTTATTAAAAATTTAAAAATATGGGGGTACCTGGGTGGCTCAGTGTGTTAAGCCACTGCCTTCGGCTCAGGTCATGATTCCCAGGGTCCTGGGATTGAGCCCCACATTGGGCTCTCTGCTCAGCAGGGAGCCTACATCCTCCTCTCTCTCTCTGCCTGCCTCTCTTCTCTGCCTACTTGTGATCTCTGTCAAATAAATAAATAAAATCTAAAAAAAAAACAAAACCTAAAAATATGGTAAAATATGAACTCATAGGAAATAGGGCTTTGAATTAATCATCAGCTTAACAAATTATACCAGAAGATAATGAAGCAGTGAATAACTTTGAACTATTAGTGATAAGTAAAACCAAATTTAGAGCAACTCTCAGATCAAATGCACAACAGTTTTGTCTTGTTTTGCCTATTTGCTATCAAATTACAAAATCTCAAATCCAGAAAAGGATCTTGTAGCCATACTATTACTAGCCCTCTTGATGATTTACCTTAAGAAAAAAAAATAATTGAGACAATGGCATGATTAAAATGATACCACACAGACTTCCTGTTCTGGAATAAGGTAGAGTAGATACATTTCTTTCCTACCATAAAGTATGGCTAAAAACCCTTTGTACTGTAGATAAAACAAACATAGGAAGCCTTGAAAGTTGCAAAGAATGCAGACCAATGAGGGGACAAAGAACACAGTTAAGCTGGAGAGCTAGGTACTTGTGTCATGGAGTCAAAGAATAAATCTCGCAGACAGTGGAGAGTGGGTAAAGCAATAGAAGTTTATTAAGTGAAGATACAGAAAAGCTCTCAAGAGAGAAAGGGGTCCCAAGAAGGTTGTCAATGAGGGCAATTAGGATTGATCTTTTATAGGAAGCTCACAAGGAGCTTAAATCCTTAAATCCTTTTAACATCTCTATTGATAACCATTGAGCAGGAACTAGTGACAACACCTTCAATGGCTTACTTCCTTTATAAGGTCTGGTTATTCTTTGTTGGTCACAGGTGATAACCATTAAAAAGACACCCACCATTCACACCTAGGGCAGGGTGATGCTAGGGCAGGAGGGGCCAATTTGTTCCCTTATATCTGGTTTTCCCACACTTCCATATCTTTGGGATTTCTGTGAGCCTGATTACATAGCCCTCTACCTATCTCTCCCTACCTAGCCCCACCTGTCCCTTTCTCAACAGCAGTGATTTTGTTTTGCCCTTAAACTGTGTGCTGTGGAAGCTGGCAACCAAGAAATGCCAAGGAATTCTGATAACAAAGTGTTCTGCTATGACAAACATGTTCTATGTAGTGAAAAGGTCAGAAAGGGGAAGCCTAGCAAGACAGAAACCATTAGATAATAATCATGCTACTCAAGCCAGGCATGTTGGGAAAGAACTCAGCTCCCATCAACAAGAGTAAAGGGATTACCCCCATACTTTTGCTCTTGACTGGATGATAAAAGGCAACCCTTATAGACAGATATTCTAATTAGTCTAACTCTTGAGGATATTCTAGAGTCTTTGGGTTATTGTTATGGATATTTACTTGTTTCCCAGAACCTGTGGATGTGTGTCTATACTTCGTTTTTATTGGTAGTCTTTGGAGGGTTTCCAGAAATAACAATAAAATTCCTTAAATGCTTTATTCTACCATCTTAAACCAAATGCTCTTCAATTTTCATTTTATTCATATAGCACATTGATTTGTACTTTTTCTTTTCAAAAATATTCTCAGTTTGACAAAGAATCCATTGTAACATGATAAAACAATGCTGTGATTTTCATTTATTTACTTTATTTTTTTAAAGGTTTATTTATTTATTTATTTGACAGTGAGAGACAGTGAGAGAGGGAATACTAGCAGGGGGGACTGTGAGAGGGAGAAGCAGGATTCCCACTGAGCAGGGAGCCCATTATGGGGTTTGATCCCAGGACCCTGGGATCATGACCTGAGTTGAAGGCAGATGCCTAATGACTGAGCTACCCAGGTGCCCCAATGTTGTGATTTTTAATTTCTAATTTACTTCTGATTATTATTATTTTTTAAGATTTTATTTGACAGAGATCACAAGTAGGCAAAGAGGCAGGCAGAGAGAGGGGAGGAGGAAACAGGCTCCCTGCTGAGCAGAGAGCCCAATAAGGGGTTCAATACCAGGACCCTGGGATCATGACCTGAGCCAAAGGCAGAGGCTTTAACCCACTAAGCCACCCAGGCGCCCCATACGTTCAATTATTTTTTGATCCTTGGTAGAGTTTTATTTTATTTTATATGTATATAATTATGTTTTTTAAGTTTTGGGGTTTTTCTGCTTTTCAGTTTGGGCATCAGCTTTCTAAAGATTTCAGCAGAATAGAAGTATAGATAAATAGCTTCAAGTTTCCATAAGATAAAATAAAAAAAAACCAAACTCCATCTCCTCATTAAAAGAATAGGAAAACAAACAAAAAAACAAAAACAAGCAAACCTCACAGGAAGTATCATGTGACGCTCCATCCATATGGCAACAACAAAAAAAGAGTAATTTTAGTAAAATTCAGAACTATCATTTGTGGCTTACCTCCCTAAGTAAGGGATCTTTAGACATAACACTTGTAAATAATAGACATATATTTGAATTAATGGATATGGATGTGATTTTTTTAATGTTGTTTAATTACAGGTAGAAAAAAAGAAATGGTTTTCAATATAAATTCATGTACAGTTTTGATTATTGTTCTACCTGCTGATATCTAGGAAAAAGGAACATTTCCATGTGTTCTTATAGCTTATTTTTCCACTAAATGAATAAATAAGACAGAAACAAAGTAACCAATACATTGAATAATGTGACAATGACTTTTATTGTGGATGATAAAGGGAAGAAAACACTTGAAAACACAGTTTTAAAAAAGAAATAAAGAGATATAGTCCAAGATGGCAGAGGAGTAGGAGACCTTAGCTTCATCTAGTCCCAGAAATTCAGCTAGATAGCTATCAAATTATTCTGAACACCTGGGAACTCAACCAGAGATCTAAGATGCAACTCTACAAATAAAAAAGTAACCACTTTCTACAAAGTAAGAGGTGCAGGGTGTAAGGTTTTATAGATGAGATAAACATGACGCCAGGTGAGGTAGGCACAAGGCAAGATTTAGTAAAGGCGCTCTCCGGTGAAGTTTCAGGGCTCAGGAGAAAGGGAGCCAGGAAAGTCACACCAGGAGTAGGTGGGCACCCTTGGGCGAGGTTCCTCGACTCAGGAAAGGGGAGTTGGGAAAGTCGCGCTGGGAGGGAGTGGGCAGGGGTCTTTTATCGGGCCAAGGCAGGGCATGGGCTCACATCCATATATGGTAGAGTATTGTGATCGGAGGGTATGGGATGGGTGGTCCTGATACTTCTGTTTCCTGCATAGATATCAGATTACCTATGCAGATGTGACCTGGGCATACATCCTTTATGAGGGAGAGTCATGGGTTGAGGAAGGGGAGGAGGGGGCTGGAAGATGGCGGGCCCTGGTGGTCATTTCTATTATTCCTCCTGCACTCCCGGAGCCCGCCAACCCAACATAGGGAAGTGAATCTGAGGGGATATATCAGGAGATAAGCCACAGAAGGGAACATCAATTAGCTGGCTCCCAGAAAGTGATGTAGCAACGGAGCACAAAATCAGAACATTTAGAAGTCTGCTCTATAGAGGGATGTCCCAGCCTGAAGACACTCAGGTGATGAAGCAGGGAAGAATCCTAAGTGGGGCACATATGATCTCAGGACCCCAGGATCACCAGGGTCACAGGAAGATGGGATGCCTAAGTGTAGCAGAGTTCCTGGGCATTGGAATGGGAACTGGCTGAAATCAAAGTAAGCCCAGGAGGAGACTTTCAGCTCAGGGACACCATATACCACTAACAGCAGCACAGTCAGGCAACCATTCCCCAAACAGGGGCCCAGCAAGTGGCAGAACCTCAAAGAAACCCCTTTTTCTCTCCTGGTAGGAGTGGTGTGGGTGCCAAAAGGAGTCTGCAGGGTTTGGAGATTTGAAATGGGGTTGCATGCCTTAGAAGGAAATGTTCAGTTACAGGCTGGGTGAGCACAGAGTGCAGACAGAGGCCAGGGATACAGGAGTGATTGACTGCTTTTCCTTGATGGCACACTGAAGAGTGAAGCCCTGAGCTTTTGGCAGACTGGAGACTGGGAGAACACCATTTTCTCATCCTCTCAGGTAGCACAGAAAGCCTTCAGGGAACAAAAAACACTTAGAACAATCCAGAATCCTTTACATAGCCTGGCCCCTTATCAAGGGGGGTGCAATTCTGCCTGGGGCAAATCCACCTGAGAATCAGTCCCTTCTCTGGAAGATCAACAAAAAATCCAAATCAATAAACTCATGAAAGAAAGAAGAGAGATCACATCCAAAAACATAGAAATACAAATATATATAAGAACGTATTATGAGCGACTATATGCTAACAAATTAGGCAATTTGGAAGAAATGGATGCATCCCAAGAGATGTATAAACTATAAAACTGAAGCAGGAAGAAATAGAACACCTGAACAGACCCATAAACAAAAAGAAAATTGAAGCAGGTATCAAAGATCTCCCAAAAAACAAGAGTCCAGGGCTGGATGGTTTCCTAGGGGAAAATTAATCAAACATTGAAAAAAAAATTAATACCTACTTTTCTGAAGCTGAAAAAAATAGAAACAGAGGGGAAACTTCCAAGCCTATGAAGCCAGCATTCCCTTGGTCCCAAAACCAGGCAAACAGCCCACAAAAAAGGAAAATTACAGACCAATATCCTGATGAACATGGATGCAAAAGTCTCACCAAGATACTAATCAACAGGATCCAACAGTATATTAAAGGATTATTTACCTTGTCTAAGTGGGATTTATTCCTAGGCTGCAAAGGTGGTTCAACATTCACAAATCAATCAACATGATACACTATATTAATAAAAAAAAGGACAAGAAACATATGATTCTCTCAATAAATGTAGAAAAAGAATTCAACAAAGTGCAGCATGCTTTCTTGACTGAAACTCTCCACAGTTTGGAGATAAAGGGAACATACCTCAATACAATAAAAGCCATCTATGAAAAACCAGCAGCAAATATCATTCTCAATTGGGAAAAATTGAAAGCTTTTCCCTTAAGTCAGGAACACAGAAGAATGTCCACTATCATCACTGCTATTTAACATAGTACTAGACGTCCTAGCCTCATCAGTCAGACAACAAAAAGAAATAAAAGGCATCTGAATTGGCAAAGAAGACATCAAACTCTCACTCTTTGTAGAGTTTATGATATTCTATGTCAAAAACCCAAAAGACTATGCCCTAAAATAGTTAGAGCTCATATAGGAATTCAGCAAAGTGGCAGAATATAAAATAAATGCACAGAAATCATTTGCATTTCTATACACTAACAAAGAGACAGAAGAAAAAGAAATTAAGGAGTTAATTTTATTTATAATTGCACCAAAACTCATAAGATACCTAGGAATAAACCTAATCAAAGGATCTGTACTCAGAAAATGACAGAACACTCATGAACAAAATTGAGGAAGACACAAAGAAATGGAAAAATGTTCCATGCTCATGGATTGGAAGAACAACTATTTTTAAATGTCTATGCTACCTAGAACAATCTATACATTCAATGCAATCCCTATCAAAATATCATCAACTTTTGTCACAGAGCTGGAACAAATAATTCTAAAATTTGTATGGAACCAGAAAAGACCCCTAATAGCCAGAAGAATGTTGAAAAAGAAAACCAAAGCTGGTGGCATCACAATGCTGGATGTCAAGCTCTATTACAAAGCTGTGATCATCAAGACAGTATGGTACTGGTCCAAAAACAGACACACAGATCAATACAACAGAATAAGAATCCAAAAATGCACCCTCAAGTCTATGGTCAACTAATCTTTGACAAAGCAGGAAAGAATATCCAGTGGAAAAAAGACAGTCTCTTCAACAAACGATGGTGGGAAAATTGAACAGCCACATGCAAAAGAATGAAACGATTATTTCCTTACATCAACACAAAAGTAGACTCAAAAATTGGGTGCCTGTGTGGCTCAGTTGGTTAAGTGACTGCCTTTGGCTCAGGTCATGATCCTGGAGTCCTGGGATTGAGTCCTGCATCAGGCTCCCTGCTTGGCAGAGAGTCTGCTTCTCCCTCTGACTCTCCCTCTTCTCATGTTCTCTCTCTCTTGAATAAAAAAAATAAAATCTTAAAAAGAAAAAAAAAGAACAAAAATTTATTTTAAAAAATAGACTCAAAATGGATAAAAGACCTCAATGTGAGAGAAGAATTCATCAAAATCGTAGAGAATACAGGCAACAATCTCTGTGATCTCTGTCACAGAAACTTCTTACTGGACCTGTTTCCAACAGCAAAGGAAACAAAGGCAAAAATGAAGTATTAGAATTTCATTAAGATAAAAATCTTTTGCACAGCCAAGGAAACAGTTGATAAAAGAAAAAGACAATTGGGGCGCCTGGGTTAAAGCCTCTGCCTTCGGCTCAGGTCATGATCCCAGGGTCCTGGGATTGAGCCCTGCATCAGGCTCTCTGCTCAGCAGGGAGCCTACTTCCCCCTCACCCCCACCTGCCTCTCTGCCTACTTGTGATCTCTGTCAAATAAATAAATAAAATCTTTAAAAAAAAAAAAGAAAAAGACAGAATAGGAGAAGGTATTTGCAAATGACATATCAGATAAAGGGCTAGTATCCAAGATCTATAAAGAACTTATCAAAATCAACACCCAAAGGCCAAATAATCCAATCAAGAAATGGGCAGAAGGCATGAACAGACACTTCTCCAAAGAAGACATACAAATGGTCAAAAGAAACATTGCAAAATGCTGCATATCACTCTTCATCAGGGAAATACAAATCAAAACCACAATGAGATACCACCTCACACCAGTCAGAATGGCTAAAATTAACAAGTCAGGAAATGACAGGTGTTGGTGAGGATATGGAGAAAGGGGAACTCCCCTACACTGTTGGTGGAAATGCAAGGTGGTAGAGCCACTCTGGAAAACAGTATGGAGGTTCTTCATAACATTGAAAATAGAACTACCCTATGACCTAACAATTGCACTACTAGGTATTTACCCCCGAAGACACAAATGTAGTAATCCGAAGGGGCAGTTACACCCCAATGTTTATAGACAACAGCAAAACTATAGAAAGATCCCAGATGTCCACTGACAGATGAATGGATAAAGAAGATGTGGTATATATATATATATATATATATATATATATATATATATATATATATATATAT
>NC_081559.1:119954944-120040774 GCF_022355385.1 Mustela nigripes | reverse complement strand
TATGCAGCCATCAAAAAAGAAATCTTGCCATTTGCAACAACATGAATGGAACTAGAGGGTATTATACTAAACAAAATAAGTCAATCAGAGAAAGACAATTATCATATAATCTTACTGATACGTGGAATTTAAGAAACACAACAAAAGATCATAGTGGAAAGGAGGCAAAAATAAAATAAGATGAAATCAGAGATGGAAACAAACCATAAGAGACTCTTAATCATAGAAAACAAACTGGGGGTTGCTGGACGGGAAGGGGTGGGTAGATGGGGTAACTGGTTGATGGACATTAAGGAGGGCTTGTGTAATGAGCACTGGGTATTGTACTAGACTGATGAATCACTGCCCTCTACCTCTGAAACTAATAATACATTATATGTATTAATTGTGATATATGTATTAATTATGTATTAATTAATTGAATTTAAATTTAAAAATATGATAAAATATAATAGTATATGGGACATGTGAGAATTGCTCTGATGTATTCCAGACTGAAAGATTTTATAAAGACTACATACTCATCACATTAAATAAAATGCTCCCAAATTTTTATTTGCAATTAATAATAATAATAATGATAATAATAAAATTAAAAAGGAAAATCTGTTATTTTTCTATGGATGTGGGTGTGGGTGGGAAGATTGGGTCAAAACAGCCTTTGCTGGCAAATATTTTAATTATTTTATTTTCCAATTTTTATTTACGTTCTAGTTAGTTAAGATAAAGTATAATATTGGTTTCAGGAGTAGAATTCAGTGATTCATCACTTATAACAACCAGGTTCATCACAACATTGTCCTCCTTAATACCATCATCTGTCTAGCCCATCCTCCACCCACCTCCCTCCATTAACCCTTTGTTTGTTCTCTATTGTTAAGAGTCTCTTAAGGTTTATATTCTTATTTCTTTTCTCCCCTACCCACCCAATATGTTCCTCTGTTTTGTTTCTTAAGTTCCACATAAGAGTGAAACCATATGGTATTTGTCTCTCTGATTGACTTACTTTGCTTCAGATAGTACACTGTAGCTTCATGTCATTGCCAATGGCAAGATTTCATTCTTTCTGATGGCTACCACATCTTTGTTATCCATTCATCAGTCAGTGGACATTGGGCTCTTTCCATAGTTTGGCTTTTGTTGATAATACTGCTATAAACATTGGAATGCATGTACCCCATTTAATCTGTATGTTTGCATCCTTCATGTAAATACTTAGTGGTGCAATTGCTGGGTCATATGATAGTTCTATTTTTAACTTTTTGAGCAACCTTCATACTATTTTCCAAAGTGGGTACACCAATTTTCATTCCCACCAACAGTGCAAGAGGGTTCTCCTTTCTCCACATCCTTGCCAACACCTGTTGTTTCTTATATTGCTAATTTTAGCCATTCTGACAGGTGTGAGGTGGTAATGTCATCCTTATTTTGATTTGTTTTCCCTGATAATGAGTAATGTTGAGCATCTTTTCTTGTGTCTGTTAGCCATCTGTATGTCTTCTTTGGAAAAATGTCTATTCATATCTTCTGCTCCTTTCTTAACTGGATTATTTGTTTTTTAGGTGTTGGGTTTGATAAATTATAGATGTTGGGTACTAACCCTTTATCAGATATGCCATTTGCAAATATCTTCTCCCATTTAGTTCTGTTGATTGTTTTCTTCACTGTGCAGAAGTTTTTTGTTTTGTTTTGCTTTGTTTTTAATCTTGATGAAGCCCCAATATTTAATTTTTGCTTTTGTTTCTTTTCCCTCCAGGAACATGTCTAGTAAGAAGTTGTTAGAGCTGAGGTCAAAGAGGTTTCTGCCTGTGTTGTTCTCTAGGATTTTGATGGTTGCCTATCTCACATTCAGGTTTTTCATCCATTTTCAATTTATTTTTATGTGTGGTATAACAAAGTGACCCAGTTTCATTCTTCTGCATGTTGCCGTCCAGTATTCCAACATCATTTGTTGAAGAGAGGTTTTTCCCATTGAATAGTCTTTCCTGCTTTGTTGAAGCTTAGTTGACCATAAAATTGTGGGTCCATTTCTGGGTATTCTGTACTGTTCCATTGATCTATGTGTCTGTTTTTATGCCCGTACCATACTGTCTTGATGACTATAGCTTTGTAAAATAGCCTAAAGTCTTGAGTCTGGATGCCTCCAGGTTTGCTTTCTTTTTCAGGATTGTTCTGGTCATTCATTGTCTCTTGTAGCCCTATACAATTTAAAGATTGTTCTATCTCTGTGAAAAATGCTGGTGTTATTTTGATAAGGATTGCATTAAGTGTATAGATTGCTTTAGGTAGTATAGACATTTTAACAATGTTTGTTTTTCCAATCCATGAGCATGGAATGTTTTTCCATTTCTTTATGTCCTCTTTAATTTCTTTCATAACCATTTTATTGTTTTCAGAGTATAGATATTTTACCTCTTTGGTTAGGTTTATTTCTAGGTATCTTATGTTTTTTGGTGCAGCTGTAAATGGTATTGATTCCTTGATTTCTTTTTCTGTTGCTTCATTATTGCTGTATAGAAATGCAACAGATTTATGTAAATTGATTTTATATCCTACAACTTTGCTGAATTCATGTATTAATTCTAATGACTTTTTGGTGGTCTTTTGTTTTCTACATAGTGTATCATGTCATCTGCAACTAGTGAAAGTTTGGCTTCTTCCTTGTCAATCTAGATGCCTTTTATTCCTTTTCACTGTCTGATTGCTACAGCTAAGACTTCCAGTACTATGTCAAATAGTAGTGGTGGAATGGACATCCCTCTCAGTTTTCCCCATTGAGGATTATATTAACTGTGGGTCTTTCATATGACCTTTATTTTTTTTTAAGATTTTATTACTCATTTTATTTATTTTCTTAATAAATTTTTGTTCTTTTTTTTTTTTTAAAGATTTTATTTATTTATTTGAGAGAGAGAGAAAAAGAGAGAGAGAGAGAGAGTGCGTGAGAAGAGGAAGGGTCAGAGGGAGAAACAGACTCCCTGGCAAGCAGGGAGCCCAATGTAGGACTTGATCCCAGGACTCCAGGATTATGACCTGAGCTGAAGGCAGTCGCTTAATCAACTGAGCCACCCAGGTGCTCATTTTAGAGAGACAGAGACAGAGAGTACAAGCAGGCAGAGGGAGAAGCAGACTACTCACTGAGCTGGGAGCCCAATGTGGGGCTTCAACCCCCAACCTAGAGACCATGACCTGATGGCAGATGCTTAACTATCTGAGCCACCCAGGTACTCTCCTTTGGGCTTTATGATTTTGAGGTTTGTTCCCTCTATCCCTACTTTCTAGAGGGTTTCTATCAAGAATGGATGTTGTATTTTGTCAAGTGCTTTTTCTGCATCTGTTGTGAGGATATATGATTCTTATCCTTTCTTTTATTAATGTGGTGTATCCTGTTGATTGATTTGCAAACATTAAACCACTCTTGTAGCCCAGGATTAAGTCCTGTTTGATTGTGGGGAATAATTCTTTTACTGTATTGTTGGATTTGAGTGGATTAACCAGGAAATTAAAGAAGAAATAAGAAAGTACATGGAAGTAAATAAAAATGAAAACTCATTCAGTAGTAGGATGTTGTTTAACTTCCCTGTATTTGTGGTCTTTCCTTGTTCTCCATTCCTTTCTAGTCTTTGTTGCTTTTGGTCTTTTTCCTCCATTCAAAGAGTTCCCTTTAATATTTCTTGAAGGGTTGGTTTAGTGATCATGAATTCCTTTAGTTTTTGTTCATCTGGGAAACTCTTTCTCTCTGCTTCTAGTGTGAATGACAATCTTATTGGATAAAATGATGGATAAACAGTGATTTCAAGGGAAATATACATCCCAATGTTCATAGCAGCAATGTCCACAAGAGCCAAAATATGGAAAGAACCCTTATGTCTATTGACAGATGAATGGATAAAGAAGATGCCATATATATATGTATAATAGAATATTACTCAGTCATCAAAAAATGAAATCTTGTCATTTGCAACAATGTGGATGGATGCTACGCAAAATAACTCAGTCAGAGAAGGGCAAATACCATATGATTTCACCCATCTGTGGAGTTTAAGAAACAAAACAGATGCACATATCGGAAGGGGAAGGAAAAATAAAATAAAATGAAAACAGAGAGGGAGGAAAAACGTAAGAGACTCTTCACTGTAGGAAACAAACTGAGGGTTGCTGGATGGAAGCCATATGGGGTAATTACCTATGGGGTAATTAAGTGATGGGCATTTAGGAGGGCACTTATAATGTACTGGGTGTTATACACAACTGATGAATCACTAAGTTCTACCCTTGAAACTAGTCATACAGTATATATTAACTAAATTGAATTTAAATTAAAAAAATTAAAAAGAGCATTTTTGGAAGTTAAGTAATTTTAAAAATAATACTTGAGAATTTCTTTGTTACATTTAAGAAATGCCTAGATAAAAATATAAGATCATACAGCAAAGGGGCTCTGAATTTAACTTTTTGAATTATACCAGCAGATGATGAAACAAAAGAGTGACTTCGAACTGTTATTGTTAAGTAGAACCAACTCATCTGCCCCACAAATAAAAAAAAATCTCAAGTACCATGTGACTCCCATCTACTCCTTTTTATGGTTGAATAATATTCCTTTATTTGTATATTATTCATCTGTTGATCAACATTTGAGTTATTCCCACCTTTGCCATTTTTGAATAATGCTGCTATGAATATTAGTATACAAGTGTCTGAGTCCCTGGTTTCATGTATTGTTTTGTTTTGCTTTGTTTTGAGGAACTACCATACTGTCTCCCCAGTGGCTATACCATTTTATATTCCCACCAGCAATGGATAAGGATTCCAATTTTTCCACATTCTCCCCATTGTCATTTTCCATGCTCTCCTGATTTGGGCACTGAAAACCCAACATTCCAGCTAACCCCTCTTCCCAGGCAACTGAGATCATCCATGACCCTAATTCTAGCATATTCTCTTTTGCATTATGTGAGCTACTTATGTGTTGCTATCTCCCACTGGGGTAGTCTCAATTTCTGGCAAGGATTGTGCCTTCGTGGTGAGTTAGGCTATAGCTTCTCTTTATCCTTCCTGATTCAGCCTCCCCTCTTCCCCACCAGCTCTTTGCCTGACTATCCTGCATGATCTGTACATCCTTAGGCTTCTGGTGGGATTTAGCCACTGGGAAGTTTCTGCATCCAGAAACTGGAGGAAGGTGGAGGTCATAGCTCGTTCCTAACACAAATGTCTTCCCTGACCTGCCAGGATGTGCTTTTGGCATAGCTCTTCCTGTCTCTAGGTTTCCTACCTTTGCTCCTTGAGGCATTGGGGTGGTGATGGTACTTCCTGTTAATAGTACTTATAGTTTCTCTCCATTCTGTTTATATCTTATGAATAGTCCATTTATGAAACTCTGCAAATTATACAGATTTCCTAAGGACCCAGTTATCCATGTGTTGCTGTTAGCATGCCAGCTAACCCTCTAATCTGGTTGGTCCTTGCCCTCGGGAGAATCAGCAACCCATATGGGTTGTTGAAATCCAGATTGGTGGCCACTCTCTTCCCCTCTGGCAGACTTCTGACTCAGCTGTCTGGGAAGGTCAAAGGATTTTCATTTCCAGCAAATTCCCAGGTAAGGCTTGGAGAACCATTCTGAGAACCATTGCTCTGGTCTTTGTACATTCTGGAACATGACAGTCCAAGTGTCTTTTTAACGGCAATTGATATTTGATATATGGGCACAGAATTGAGAGCAATGAAAAATAGTAATAACTGCCCCATAAATCTGGACAAATAGGGGAAGGCCTAAGTTGAGAAAAGTATAAATCCTTACAGTAAAATAATTTCTAAGCAAATCAGAGGAATGTCTGTCTCAAACTAAATGCCTGGGCTTTCAATGCTGAAGTTCTAGACAATAATGGGTAGTACAGAAACATCTATACATTGTGATAAAAGGGGAAACATTATTTAGTAATTTAGTAATAATATATGTGTGTGTGTGAGTGTGTGTGTGTGTGTATAAAATCACCCAAAAGAGAATTGCCGGTGAGAGAGGGAGCATAGAAGGAAAGTCTTCGCCGGAGAAATGTCCGTGGCATGACTTTGGGATTTACTTGTGGCAGAGGTGAGGCTGAAACAAAAACCGTGGAAGAAATGCAGCTCAGGCTCTGGCCACGGGCTGAGTGTGTAGGGACAGCCCCGAGATGCCTCCGAATAGTGCTGAACAGTTGAGAGGCAAAAAACCAGCCAAAAAACAGAAAGCTACTAATTCCCTTATAAAACTGTCAAAATTCTCCCTTGGACAGTTAGGGTGAAGTCATCATACTAAACACACTCAGATTTACAAGGAGATTAGTAGATAAATCAGGTAACTTTTTGTCCTTAAAGGGTTCGAGTTTCTTTTATATTTAAGACTGTTTAAGCAGATAGATTGAAATTTAAACAAAGTTTATAGTAAGCTGAACATGTTTAGCAACACCAAGAGAGCAGGAGACTGCCCCTGTGTTCTCAGTTCAACCACTCCTCTCACACAGAAAAAAATCATTAATTGAACTTGTGGCACCAAGTCCATTCATAAGAAATAAACCATCATGTGAATGGTTTATTTAAGGCAATAAATAATATTTCTTTTTTAAGCAATAAATAATATTTCTATCTATATCCTTCAAACTGTATTTCTCAAAATTTATTAAAAATAAACATTCTTTATTTACGTTGAATAAATAAATGTTGAATGGATAAGATAAAACTAGAAACAGCAAGTAAATTGATAGTCCATTGAGACAGAAAAGCCATTTGCCCCATTATTCTAATCATACTTCAGCTTTTAAAAATCTAAGTAGAATGTAATACTGCACTGTCTTCACAGAACCCTAACTAATGAAAGTTAATTCCCTTAAGAATTAATTTGTTTATGACTCATAATAACAGAACAGTATCTATGTGAGTTACTGTAGTTGAAACAAACAAACAAAAAAGGATTCCTACATTACGACCTCACTGGAGCCCCTTCCATCCTTTGTGAGATGTGCACAACAGATAACAGGTTTACCTGCTTTTTTCTGCTGAGGAAGCTAAGTTGCCCAAATTCACATGCAAGGAAGCAGAGAAGCTGCTTTTAAATACTAGTTTTTCATTAGCAAAACTTCAAGCAGCCTCTCTTTCCTGATTTACTATAGCTCAGGTCCTCCTCAAGAATGAAGTCCTGGTGATACAATCTTGAATGAAAACCAGTGTTTTTTCATCCTCCATAAATGTTTTTCCCCACTGAGCAGAGAAACTGATGTGTCCAGGGAAAATGATCATCCTAAATAAAACAACTCTCCCAGTGCTTTAGAAGAAGGGATCTTTTGAAGATGTGAAAAGACTTGTTGTAATTAAAGCCACATCAAAGTGAATGAGAATTCCTTGTGTCTGGAGCAGGCATTCTCAAGTGGGGTTCTTGATCACCTGTATCTCAATCATAGAGGAGCCATAGTAATGAATGCAGAGGCCCAGGCCTCTTCCTGGCTATACCAAGTCAGATTCTTTGGCATGGGTCTGCCTGTGTCACAGGTTTCCTAGACAGTTCTTATGCTCATGAAAATGTGAGAACATCTGACAGATACCATCAGTCCAGTTATCTACTCAGTCTGACGGAGCAGCAGGCTTGGGGAAATTAAATTATGCTAATCAAACTTGTCTGGGTCTGATTAAATACACTAGAATATTCCCAAGATCAAGAACTGTTTCTTACTCATTTGTGTGTCCCAGAGGTTAGAGCAAAGCCTAACTGATTGTAGAAACTCACTAAATGTTGGGTAAACACAAAGTAGAATGTTTCTCAAGTACAAACAAGGAGTTGAATAAATATAAATAAATATGTAGGTAAATAAATGAGGGAGAGTGGACTTTTCTTCCTTAAATATACGTCCAATAAATATATGTAAAACATTGATAAAAATGAAAAGTTACATTTAACAAACACATAGAATAGTTGTTGCAATGAAGAGTCATCAATAATTGCTAAAATTAATGAATTAAAATATGATAGGAAGCAAGATATTTGGTCAAGAATTATCTCCCCATAAGATACTTATTATTTCTTTAAGATTTTATTTATTTATTTGACAGGCAGAGATCACAAGTAGGTGGAAAGGCAGGCAGAGAGAGAGGAGGAAGCAGGCTCCCCACTAAGCAGAGAGCCTGGAGCTCCATCCCAGGACCCTGAGACCATGACTTGAACTGAAGGCAGAGGTTTTAACGCACTGAGCCACCCTGGCACCCCCATAAGATACTTATTAATTACAATGGGAAAACTAGTGAATTTACTTGGAGATATTTGGCAGACAAGCAATCAAAGGTAATAGCAGTAATGAGACATAGTGACATCACGTGCTTCCTGCTTGCCACAACTAATGAGCAGAATTTGGTTTTGTGGAGACATCAAAAAACTAAAGCTGATGTATATTCTACAAGATACTAGTCAGTACTGAAAAGTGTCAAGGTCATGGAAGACAAAGGACTAAGTTGCTGTCCTGGATTGGACTGGGAGTATGGAGACACAACTTCTAAGGGCAAGGCAGAATTCTGGATTGTATCCTGGGCTAGGAAAGATGTGAGTAGGACAACCAATGAAGAGTGACTCCAGTCTGTATATCAGCTAAAAAGGTTGTATGGATGTTAATGTTAACCAAACCCCCAGAAGGGTTTGGTTATGTACTATGTAGGATGGTGTTATGGTTAATATTAAGGAAGTCAGATGAACAGTGTTTGGGAATTCTTTGTACTATTTTTACAACTTTTTTGTAAGTTTACAATGATTTTAACATCAAACAAATATAAAAATTTTAAAAATTGTGTCTCCCTGAAAAGAATTTTTTTGCTTATTAAAAATGTAGTTCCTGGGGCGCCTGGGTGGCTCAGTGGTTAAGCCGCTGCCTTCGGCTCGGGTCATGATCTCGGGGTCCTGGGATCGAGCCCCGCATCGGGCTCTCTGCTCAGCAGGGAGCCTGCTTCCTCCTCTCTCTCTGCCTGCCTCTCTGCCTGCTTGTGATCTCTCTCTGTCAAATAAATAAATAAAATCTTAAAAAAAAAATGTAGTTCCTTGGGCCTCACACTTAGATCTACAAATCAGAATTTCTTCAAATGGAAACCAAGAAACTTCATTTTCACAAAATCCCTGGGTGGTTCTTAAAACACTAGAGTTTGAGAAGAGTAGGAACTCCTATATTAAGCTGCAAAAAAGATTATCTGACAAGGTCAAAACGTTTATCTTCTGGATTGAAAGTTATAAAAACTAACATGCAATGGATTAGTATAGCCACGTATCTAAATCACTGTGAAGTGTCAAGTTAATGAACTTAACATAGATTTTCAATTCTCTGTCAGAAGTCAGGATGTCAACCAAGCTAATAAAAGCTGATCATAGACTGATATAAAGAAAATGGTGATCATTCAATAATGTTGTGGTTCATGTTTCACAAAGCAATGATGTACCTTTGGTGACAGATTTAAAAAAATGAAGGCAAAACCATTTGACATTTTTCTTTCACTGAGTAGATTCCCCTCTTGTTTTAAATATCCCAAGGGTAGAGGACACATCTTCAAGGAAATAGTCCTTAAAAAGTATTTAAATTTTGGAGCACCTGGGTGACTCAGTCAGTTGAACATCCAGCTCTTGATTTCAGCTCAGATCATGATTTCAGGGTTATGAGATTGAGCCCCAGGTTGGGCTCTGTGCTCATTGGGAATCTGCTTAGGATTCTCTCTCTCCCCCTCTCCCTCCACCCTTCTCCCCTACTTATACTAGCTCACTTTTTCTCTCTGTCTCAAATGGATAAATAAAAGTGTTTTTTAATTTTGTTTTGTTTTGTTTTTTAATTACCACCATTGTAAACAATGACAGTTTGAGAAACCAAACCATCTCAAACCATTGGTTGTTTGGATTTGGCACTGTAAGCCATGGGGAGCCCCTTCAGGTTTAAGCTTGGAACTGACATGATCAGATCAGCTATTTTTTTAAGTAATTTCCACCCAACGTGGGGTTTGAACTCACAACCCAAAGATCAAGAGACTCCTCTTTTACCGACTGAGCCAGCCAGAATATGATTCAGTGGATATTCTAGGGGTAGCTTGGAAGAGAGTTGAAAACTGTGAAGCAGAGCCAAGAAAGCTGTTCCAAGTGTTCAGGCAGCAGAAGCAGACAGAGCTGAGAAAGATTGTGAGGATACTGGAGGCTGATAGAAAATGCAACGCGGGAGAGTGCCTGGGTGGCTCAGTCTGGTAAGTTTCTGCCTTCAGCTCAGGTCATGATCGCAGAGTTCTGGGATCTAGTCCCTCATCCAGGGACTCTGCTCAGTGGGGAGCTGCCTTTTGCCTCTGCCACTACAACTCCCCCAACCCCTCCACCCCCACTCATGCTCTCTCTCAAGTAAATAAATAAAATCTTTAAAAATTAAAAATAGAGCTTCCCTATGACCCTGCAGTTGCACTACTAGGTATTTACCCCAAAGATACAGGTGTAGTGAAAAGATGGACCATCTGTACCCCAATGTTCATGGCAGCAATGCCACAGTCGCCAAACTGTGGAAAGAACCAAGATGCCCTTCAACGGACGAATGGATAAGGAAGATGTGGTCTATATACACGATGGAGTATTATGCCTCCATCAGAAAGGATGAATACCCAACTTTTGTGGCAACATGGACGGGACTGGAAGAGATTATGCTGAGTGAAATAAGTCAAGCAGAGAGAGTCAATTATCATATGGTTTCACTTATTTGTGGAGCATAACAAATAGCATGGAGGACATGGGGAGATGGAGAGGAGAAGGGAGTTGAGGGAAATTGGAAGGGGAGGTGAACCATGAGAGACTATGGACTCTGACAAACAACTTGAGGGTATTGAAGGGGCGGGGGGGGGGGGGGAGGTTGGGGGAACCAGGTGATGGGTATTAGGGAGGGCATGGATTGCATGGAGCACTAGGTGTGGTGCAAAAACAATTAATACTGTTACGCTGAAAAGAAATAAAAATTAAAAAAAAGAAGAAAATCAGAAATGCAATGCAGGGATGGAAAACGAGATCAGACTTTCTTAAGAGTTTACTGCTTTTCTGCTACAATAATCTGCCTAGAAATTAAAACACCAGTGCCACCTATTGGTGAAGAAGATTCTCGTTCTAAGGTTGCCCTAGATCCAAAGTAACATTTTGTAGTATACTGGCAAGAATGATGCTGATTTCTCTTACTCTGTGGAATCAGCCCGTGGCAAAATACATTTTTTTAAAGATTTTATTTATTTATTTGACAGAGGGAGATCACAAGTAGGCAGAGAGGCAGGCAGAGAGAGAGAGGAGGAAGCAGGCTCCCTGCTGAGCAGAGAGCCCGATTCAGGACTTGATCCCAGGACCCTGAGATCATGACCCGAGCTGAAGGCAGCGGCTTAACCCACTGAGCCACCCAGGCACCCAGCAAAATACATTTTTGAGCTCTGCTCAAAGTACTGAGTGAAGTGAATAGTAAATAGTCCTTCTGCAGGCTGGAAAAGTTTAGGATATATCTTAGGAGAAACAGTATTTACTAAGTACAGAACTAAGTATTTACTAAATACTTATTCAAAAAGTACAGTGTGAGGTCCCAGAAGGGAGAATTTGGAGGGACTTATTTAGCTTGTTGCTGGCTGACGGGTGGCAGAATGAGGTCCATCAAAAAGGACACATATGGAAGCGAAGCTGTAGGTGTAGCCTGAAAGGAAATTTCGCAAATCCAAGGTACCCAAGAGAGCTTTCAATCTGGCTCCAGTGGTGTTTACAATGAATAGGGTTGACAGTTAATTGTCTCAAGTGGTAAGCCAGGTGCACTCTTTTGAGACGTATGAATGCTATTAGAATAGGAACACCTCCCTTCTTGAAAGCAGACAGTGCTTGCAGTCAAAGCCTTCTGTGACTCCCTCCTCAAAAGTAGAAGATCCAGATCTATCCAAAGAAATGAAAATGTTATTTAATGCACCAGCAGAGAACTGAAAACTGTGAGCAGTTAACTAAGCAGGCTAAAATAGAGACCAAATGGCAGCTGTCCACTGGTTGTCCTGAAATTTTTACCTTTGTATTTATTTTAAAAGAAGCCCAAAATGAAGTCTAACCTAAACATAACAATCGCTTAAAGTGGGTTATTATTCCTGTTGATGGTGAAGAGATGGGTGCTTCCTAAGGTCACACAGCTTTAAAGTGGTAGAGCTGGAATTTGGATCCAAGTGGACTGATTTTGGAGCCCATTTTCTGGAACTAAAACATTAGACTGTTACTTATATTCTGCTCTACTTGAGTTAACAGCCCCTGGTCTTTGGTAAATTGCTGGTACCATGCACGATGACTGATTTTTATTATTTTAAGCACAGTCCAACATAGACTACCTTGTTTCCACTTCAAGATCAGAAGGGTTTCTCATAACTCATTTTGCCTTTTATAACATTGTACATTTAAAATTTCATTAAGAGGATGTGTGGGTGGCTCAGTCAGTTGTGTCTGCCTTCAGTTCTGGTCATGATCTCAGGGTCCTGGGATTGAGCCCAGCATCGGGCTTCCTGCTCAGTAGGGAGCCTGCTTCTCCCTCTGCTTGCCAGTCCCCCTACTTGTGTTCCCTCTCACCATCTCTCTGACAAATAAATAAAATCTTTAAAAAAATAAAATAAAAATTCACTAAATACTTTGAAATTCTAGTCTTTTATTTTTTGAATTACACCCAATCACTTGTCACGTTTAGGTGTGCTCAACATAGGACATAAATATTATAAAAGTTTGTAATGATTCAAACATTCACCTAAGAATATAACAATTTGTTTCTTTGTGTCTGAGTATCTCAGCTCAAAAATGTGAATAAAATGCACTATGATGCGCTTGCATGATAATTATAAATAATACCCATTTCTTCTCATATCATCTTAGTATGCCACTTAACTGATTCAGTGTCATAAAAGTGATGTAAAGGGAGCTCAGACTAAACATGGAAGAGAGAAGTGCACTAACATTTGTAAATCAAAGCTTTTTCTGATTGTATTTCTTATTCGGAAATAAGTCAACAAGATTCCCCATTTAAAGAATCCCCATGTGTTCAGAATGTACATTACTATCACTTGTGTTTTTAAGTACCGTGAATCTAGTTTGGTACCTCTTCTAGCAGAGATAAGCATGGAATCAGGAGCCTATATCACCAAGGGGAAATGTGTCATACAAATATACTTTTTAATTCTTTTCTGGCCTTGATTAAAAGTGAAGTATGGACAAGGAGTCTTTCACAGAGGGAAAGCAATTTCCCAATCTCCTCAGCCCTGAATATCTTTTCTTTATTTAGATGCTAGGCTGCAAAGTATTTTCTCTTTCCTAAGATGATAAGAAATACAGAATATTTACCATTCTGCATACTAAACAGAAAGCCTTGTGTTGCCTGACTGCTTAGTCTAACTCAGTGATTTTAAACAACAGTGGCTGTCACATTTATCATAAGGTTACAGAGTCTTTGTTTATTTTCCTGACATTTTGTATAGAGATAAGGGTTTTTTGTTGATTGTTTTATTATAGAGCCTTTAACTGTCCATAATGTAACTCATTAACTTCAGACTTGTTAATTAAAAACACTTCTGAAACATGTTTGTAGAAATTGCACGTTTTCATAAAACCAGTTAAAGGAAATGTTGTAAATGTTCATAAATATGCCTATCATGTATTCATTTAAGTTATGAGAGGCCTTACTGTTTTCACCCGACCCTTTCTTTTCTTTGATCTATATATAATTGTATGAATCACAAATACATACACACATATAAGGAAAACTCTGAAGTGCTGGCAGCTAAGAAGGGGAAATTAAAAACACATTTTAAAAATGATTCTAAAGAAAGACTTATTAATGTTAAAATTGGAAATAACCTCATGAACTCATGACCTTTAAAACTTAGATCTTTGATACCCTGTTGATGTGTCGTCCCACGTGCCATGTTTTGTCATGTGGAAGAATCTGACACTCATCCCTACTAAAATCTCCTGGAGAGTGGCCAATTCAATGTCTCTCCCCGATTGAAAGGAATCAGGGAAATCAAGACAGGCCTGGACATCTTTGTTGGAGCTGGAGAGTAAGGATGCTTGACACGTCACAGATGGTTGTAGAGTGTCAAAGAGAAAGGAGATGACTTACAAGGTTCCAGCTGACCAAATTGTTTTGTTCGAACATCAAAAAATAGAATAGTTTTGTGAAAATTACTATAAATTTTTAATGTGACTCAAAAGAGGTAGGCAAAAACATACATAATTCTTCATTTATATTGACAGAACATATTGTATGTTACTCAATTCAAATCATGGGTGTATGGAATGAAGGTAACTTCCAATCAAACCTAAAATATTATGTAACATCTTGTAGCCTGGGATACGTATGTTTGCAAAATTCCATTAATATAGGCAGTAAAAGATCTGTGAAGGAAATTATTTTATAAAAGTTGTGTAAGATGGGGTACCTGGGTAGCTCAGTAGGTTAAAGTCTCTGCCTTCAGCTCAGGTCATGATCCCAGGGTCCTGGATGGAGCTGCTCCTCGGGCTTTCTGTTCAGCAGGGAGCCTGCTTCCCTTCCTCTCTCTCTGCCTGCCTCTCTGCCTACTTGTGGTCTCTGTCTCTCAAATAAATAAATAAATAAAATCTTTTAAGAAAAGAAAAAAAAGTTGTGTAAGAGATCATGGTTAAAAAGGAAAAAAAGGCAAGAGTGAAATATAATATGGTAAGTTCTAAAGAGAAATGGGCCTAGAAGTTTTTATTACTATAATAAAAAGTAGCCTGGTTCCATAACCCGCTCTGCACAGTTTAATTGTCTTGAATTTTCTTCCAATTTTCTGTGTTACAATCCTTGTCTCTTCCCTGAATTCACAATTAAATTGAGATTCTGAATTTCTTTCGGATATTGCTGAATCAATCATCTTAGCTGATCTGAAGTATGACTTCTATTTCCCCTTAGTCAAGAAAAACAACTTTGTTATACAAGAAGATACAAAATGTATAAAGAGGTAATGATTTTTTAAAACTTACATTTATATTATTAACAATTTTGGGAAAGTGTAGCAATGAGTTTTTCAATTTTTATGCTTTTTAAAATTCTTTATTTTAAAAATGGTTAAGTCTGAATAGCCAAAACAATCTTGAGAAAGAAGAACAAAGCTGAGGTATCATGCTCCCTGATTTCAAACTATACTACAAAAGCTATAGTAATCAACACAATATGGTAGTGGCATAAAAATAGACACATAGATCAATGGAACAGAATAGGGAGCCCAGAAATAATCATTAATAATATATTGTCAATTAACTTATAAAAAAGGAGCCAAGAATATACAATGGGGCAGGGGCAGTATCCTCAAAAAACAGTGTTGGGAAAACTGGACAGCCACATGCAACAGAGCAAAACTGGACTTCTACCTCCCATTATACACAAAAGTCAATTCAAAATAGATTAAATATTTGAATGTAAGACTTGAAACCATAGAACTCATAGAAGAAAACATAGGAAAAATCCTCCTTGACATTGGTCTTGGCAATGATATTTTAGATTTGACACCAAAGGAAAGGCAATAAAAGCAAAAATAAACAAGTGGAACGACAACAAACTAGACAGCTTCTGTAAAGCAAAAGATACCACCAATGGAATGAAAAGGCTACCTACTGAATGGGAGAAGATATTGGCAAATCGTAACTGGTAAGGGGTCAATACCCTGAATATACAAAGAATTTACACAATTCAGCAATAAAAAAATAACCCAATTAAAAAAATGAGCAAGGGAACTGAATAGATATTTTTCCAAAGAAGACATACAAATGACCAATTAAAAAGTTGCTCTACATCACTCATCATCAAGGAAGAGCAAATCAAAATGAGATACCACTTCACATGTTAGTATGGCTATGATCAAAAAGACAAGAGATAGTAAATGTTGGTAAGGATATGGTGAAAAGGGAACACTGGTACACTTGGGGGATTGGTGGGAATGTAAATTGGTGCAGCCCCTATGGAAAACAGAATTACCATATGATCCAGCAATCTCACTTTTGTGTATATACCTAAAGGAAATGAAAAGAGGATACTAAAGAGGTAGCTGCATTCCCATGTTCATTGTAGCATTATTCATGAAAGCCAAGATAAGCAAACATCCTGAGTGTCTATCAACAGATAAATGGATAAGGAAGATATACACAATGGAATGTTATTCATCTATAAGAACAAAGGGAATCCTGCTGTTAGTGACAACATGGATGGTCACTGATGACGTGATGCTAAGTGAAATAAGCCAGTCAGAGAAAGACAAATACTGCATGATATCATGTATATGGGGATTTTTAAAAAAGTCACTCATAGAAACAGAGTAGAAAACTGGTTGCCAGAGGCTGAGGGTGAAGCAAATAGTAAAAGGCTGATAAAAAGAGTACAGACTTTCAGCTATAAGATGAAAAAGTCTGAAGATCTAATGTATAACATGGTGAGTAGAAATCATATTGAATAATTGTATTGCATAATTGAAATTGTGTAATAGTAGAACTTAAATGTTTTCACCTCTCTCTCCTACCAAAGCAAATGTTTGAGAGAATGAAATATATTAAATTTGTGATTGTAATTTTAAACATTGAATAGGGTTTGTTGGTGTTAAATATTCAGAGAAACTTAAGCTGTTTGATTTATTTATAAAAAATAAGATTTGAGGCTTAAAAACTCATTTCTAACATGTGTACTGTTAAATATTGGCTTATTTAAAACATTAATTATTGTCTAAGTACCCTTTTATACACATTCCCCCTCTTTTACACACTAAAAAAACAAATTAACAACACAAAATGCTTGAGAGCATGTAGAGCAAAAGGAACCCGCATTCATTGCTGGAAGGAATGCCAAGTTGTGGTTCCTTACAAAACAACTCTCATTGTATGATCCAGCAATTGCACTTCTTGGCTTTTACTCCAAGGAATTGAAGACTTATGTTCAACAACGTCCTGGAGACAGATGTTTCCCTTGTTCATAATCATCAAAATCTGGAAGCAACCAAGAAGTTCTTCAGTAGGCAAATGGAAAAACAAATTGTCATACATCCAGACAATGGAATATTATTTAATGCTAAAAAGAAATGATCCATCAAATTATGAACAGACCTGGAAAAAACTTAAATGCATATTACTAAGTGAAGAAAGCCAATCTGAAAATGTTACACTCTGTATGATTCCAACTATATGATATTCTGGAAAGGGCAAAATTATGGAGAAAGTATAAAGATCCATAGTTGTCAGGGTTGGATGGGGGAGAGGGGTGAATAGGTTGACCAAGAGGATTTTTAGGGCCATGAAACTACTCCATATAATACTAAAATGGTAGATACATGTCATTCTATATTTGTCCAACCCATAGAACGTATAGCATTAAAAGTAAACACTAATGTAAACCATACTCTCTTGGTGATAATGATCTATCTGTAAGGTTTTATAGGTGAGATATGCACAATACCAGGCGAGTTAGGCACAAGTCAAGATTTATTAAAGGCGCTCTCTGGCGAAGTTTCAGGGCTCAGGAGAAGGGGAGCCAGGAAAGTCACACCAGGAGAGGTGGGCACCCTCCAGCGAGGTTCCTTGACTCCGGAAAGGGGAGTCGGCGGGGGTCTTTTATTGGGCCAAGGCAGGGCATGGGCTCACATCCATATATGGTAGGGTATTTGGTGATCGGAGGGTATGGGGTGGGTGGTCCTGATACTTCTGTTTCCTGCATAGGTATGGGGTTACCTATGGAGACGTGACCTGGGCATACATCCTTTTGGTGGGAGAGTCAAGGGTTGAGGAAGAGAGGGGAGGGGGCTGGAAGATGGCGGCCTGGTGGTCATTTCTGTTGTTCCTCCTGCATTCCCTGAGCCACCGACCCAACACTATCAATGTAGTTTCATCAGTTTTAACAAATGGACCCCCTCCCCCACATTCTCCTGATAGGTAGTTGATTTGGAGTTCATTACTCATTGTTACTTCTGTATCACTTCTATCAGCATTATTTCACCTTGTATCTTCCCAGTTGTTTTTCATTGTGGCTGCTAACTTACTGTATTTCTAATTAAAGTAAATTTTTGAAATGCTTGTCAATGTCCATGGACTTCCCATGTTTTCTTATTTCACTTGAGTAAAGCTATAAGGAGGAACTTATTCTACCTAACTAGGGCCTTCCGAAACTCTCTCTATATATTTTTCTAAGAGGGCTTTTCTGTGTCTCCTATGGTGAAAATCATTCTCATCCCCCAGATTCTTGTGCTTAACAGTAAAGAGAATGGAAGGGGCATTCTTCACCAGTGTAACAACTTTCTCTATATAAAGTTTCCATCAGCAGGATTTTTATAGGGCTCTTGAAAAGTTTCCTATGTTTCCCCAGTTCCCTGGAACAGGTTAGAAATACCAAGTCCAGAAAAATTATTTGAACACATTGGGATTGTTTTTCAGGGTTTGTGATTAACAAGATCTTTTTGTAAGAGAATTTAACACTGGGCAGTTGTCTCATGTGGTTATTCCCTCCGGTTCTCTTTCTGCTCTTTATCACACTGCATCCGAGAAGATAACTAGCAGTCAATTGATTAGCGAGTAACTTAAACATTTCTCATTATACTTAATATAAAGTAATAGATCGGGCTAATGAAATAATTAAAATCACAGTAATTTACACAGCACAATTTTATCTAGAGATGCCCACTTTATTTAAATTAGAACAAGTGGACTTAATCTCATTTTTCTATGTTAAACATTCCACAAAACATTTGGAGAATACTTTATGTCCAAAAAAAAAAAAAAAAAAAAAGTAGTCTTCTGTGGTCTTGGGCGCAGGGGTAAATCTGGATGACTTCATCTGTAGTAGAAGTCAACCAGGGAATCACAGAGCAAGCCCCGCAGAGAGCTAGGAGAGCTAGGCGTGGGTGTTCTGCGGGGCCAGCCTCCTGGGTCCTCAGCTCTGCCCCTGCAACGAGGAGAAGGCAATCTCGCGCCGGGGCAAAGCCGCGCTCGCAGCAGGATGGTCCTCCTGCACCCGGTTTGGTCGCTCCAGCCAGCACCTCCAGGCGCAGCTGGATTCAAGGTGAAGAAAGTGAGTTCAGTACCTTTCCGCCCCTGGAATAGCAGTCTCAGCACACTGCGGCCCAAGTCCATGCTCTGCTTTCCATCGTCCCGACCTAGAAGTTGTGGGTTCTGTTTACCCTCAGAATCTGAATCAAGATCCGGTGTCCCGGCCCGTAGAGCCATTCTGTAGGGAGCCCCGAGGACACAGTCCGAGGATCGGGTGTGCCGGGAAGTCCCTTGTGCTCGCACTCGCTTTGTGTCCTGGGACACCTCTGAAGTCCCCAGACGCCGCTCCGCCCCGCGTCCCCGCCCAGAGACACCGAGGCGCGCAGGTATCAGCAGCGCCCGCTAAGTACCGATTCTGTTCCAGCCGGACGCCGCCGGGACACCGCCCCACCGCCGGGTCGCGGACTTCCCAGTCAGCGCACACGCACCTGCCTCGAGACCCGCCCCTGGGAGCTTCCTTTCGGGTCCTCCGCGCCCAGACATGCGGCCAGCTAAGCCAGGAGCCCCACTGTCCACGCTTCTCCTGCTCGTTCTGGTTTTGCCCCTGCCCGGGGCCCACGGGAGGCCCCGGAGTGGCAGGGGAGCATATGCCGCGGAGCAAGAACCCAAGTCGTGGCTTTTCCTCCCCGCGGCCAGAGCCGGCCGGGCACCCAGCGCCTCACGGAGCGCCGGTAAGCAGTCCTTTGCTCTGATGCAGGGATTTAAGAAGGCGGAATTAAGCAGAGCAGAGAACAGACCATCTCTAAAGATAACCGGTTTTCAGGAAAAGAGGTAATGAGTTTATTAGATTTAGCACTGTTGAGATTTAAGTAGCAAAAAACCCCGTCTCGCAAAGGAACTGGAGTGTTGTGTCCCTTCCTTGGTGAAGAAGCCCGTTTCAGGAGGCTGGTGGAGCAGCTGAAACCCATGGGGCTCAACCCCAGCTGGTCCAGGCAGAGTGCACAGGTTCTGTATCTGACAGTGCCTCATTCTGGGTCTTCCTGGGTTTTGAGCATTCAGTGAGCATTGCCTGAGCACACAGACACAGCCTGAACAGACTCAGGAATGCCCCCTTTGCTTTCCCCTTCAAGTTGGCCTCAGGGGATGGTTAAAGAACCGCTAATTTTGAGCGGGCTGAGTTGGCTCTTGTTCACACAGACCTTCCCTAGGTTGGGCTCCTAAATCAGCTCTGGGCACTCAGGTCCCTGTCTACTTAGATGCTGAAGGAGGGGAGGAGGGAAAAATGAGGGAGAAAAAAAATAGCCAATATAGGGGTCCTGAGATGCCCCAAGGTAGAGAAGTCCAGTATGATTGGGAAATGCGAAAATCATAGGGCACAATGAGGTCAGAGGGGGCAGTCAAGAGTGCAGGGTACCAGGGCAGGAAGAAAGGTAGTAAGCAAGGAATAGAGAAGCTTTGAACACCTGTCTCTGTTTAGAGCTTGTGCCATACAGAGCCAGGTAGAGCCACGGGCTAGGCTTGGAGCAGAAGTGACCCTCTTTGGGGCCATCTGCTTGCCTGGGGACCAGCCCAGTTGGCTGCCTTGCTGTCACCTCATAACTCTCTTGCCTCACATTTCACTTTTAATAAAGCAAAGAGGGATTACTTAGTATCATTTTTCTTCCGTAGTGGTTGTGATAGAAATACATATTTATTTCCTCCACAAACTTTCACTGAGTGCCTATTACATGCCAGGCTGAGACCACCTACTGAAGCAGGCAGCCAGATGTCTGTGCTCTGTCACATTCTGGGTGTGGAGGGAGAAAGGCTGTGCACAGGTAAAGCCAGAGAGGAAGCAGAGGGAGGTGTTGGCCAGGGCCTCAGAAGCTGAGGTGGGTTGTTGAGCTTCTGGTGCTGGGCCAGGGCAGAGATTTCCAGGGTGACTAGCAAGCCCAGAGTTCTCAGGAGGGGAGGGGAGGCTCTGGGGGTGACTACAGCAGTGGTGTCACATCCTTCATGTATATGGACTTGAAATTATTGTGAGCCTAAATATTTATCTCTGTTAAGAGTTCAGAAATAGCTAAAGTAAAACCAAAGAATGGCCAAAATAGTAATTAGTAAAAGTTTATTGGGGATGCACCAAAAAGAGTTTGCATGCCAGGCGCTTTGTTGTTATAAAGCAGCCTATATAGTGAGAAAGCAGTGACCATTTATTCTTCATAGTGATTGATTATAGCATTACAATTAAGTGCTTGGGAATTGGTTGGTAGTTACCTGATACTGACATTGGCAAACAGTTTAAGTTTTGCTTATGAGTTTTAGAGGCATAAGCAAGAGATGACCCAGGTCAAGTTAGCCTTACAAAATAAGCTAAATGAAGCTTTGCTTGTATGACAAAACTGACTTGATCTGCTCAGAGAATTTTCTTCCTTTCTTTCTCTCTCTCTCTCTCTTTTTTTAATATTTTATTTATTTATTTGACAGAGAGAGACACAGTGAGAGAGGGAACACAAGCAAGGGGAGTGGGAAAGGGAGAAGCAGGCTTCCCAAGGAGCAGAGAGGCCAATGTGGGACTCGATCCCAGGACCCTGGGATCATGACCTTAGCTGAAGGTAGATACTTAACCGACTGAGCCACCCAAGCGCCCTGCTCAGAGAATTTTCAAGGCTGGTCTTCATTTGGTTTTGATTTTAACATCTCAGAGAAGGAGATGTTACTTTGGAATGAAAAAGAATGGGGGAAAGGCCCAAACTACAGACATATTAATGTTAACACAGTATTTCAGACCAATTTCATTTCACAGATCTTTTCTCCCCAGTCACAGATTTACAGTGGTGTTTCCTGGTTTTCTAAGAAGGCTCTAACTTCTCTTGGATGCAGGACGTTCCAGTCCTATTGTGACTTGCCCCTCTGCCTTCTGTGGTTCTCCGGACACCACAGAGGGCACCCTGTACCAGCCACACTGATTCAGACACAGATTCAGACTGTTCCTTACAGATACCAGCCGGTTCTTTGCCTCTGCTACTTTGGAGCCTCCAAGAATGTGCTTCTCTCATCTCTCCGAATTCTGTCTATCCTCCTTGGCTCTGTTACTTTCTGGTATCTTTGTTCCGTGTTCAAAAATATGGAAATCCTGAATTTACTTTGCAACCATCCCCACAGTTCTGATGGAACTTGGGTGTGCATAACTGTGTTACAACCTAAATCCCTTCTATTTCCAGTCTGTTACTATTATAGCTGCTCACTTAGCTAGACCTATCAGCTGAGTAAAATTTCTTCCACAAGAATAATAAAAATAATTTTCCTTATTCTGCATATCACCAAGAAGGAAGTACAGTGGGTTTTTGTTTTTGTTGTTTTGCAGATGAGTAAAATATTTAACATATTTTATTTGCAAAGTTACTGGAAGGTGTTTGTTTCACTGAAAAACAATAATACGAGAAAAAGTCAAGAAGCAAAGGTGATGTGTGATATTTTGCTAAGCACTTGGGAAGTGTTATCACTAGAACACTCATTATGAGGAGCCAGAGTGAGCTCACATGAATGAACTTCTGCCCTTCAGAGTATTTCTGAGTGGTGACTGTTGTAGGATATCATTCACCTAGCTGCTAAGGGGAAATTCTGAGTGGAAGTTGATAGGATCACATATGATGGCTCCTCCTCTTTCCTTGGAATGGTACAGTCCTAGGAGTCTGCCTTTCAATCATAAAATTGGCAAGAAAAACTAGGATTTTAAAAATTCCTTTATAATCTTTCCCCTTCCTTTGGACTTCATTTTTATAGCTATAAATAAGCTTTAAAGTGTTCCGATTTCTAGGATCTTTGTTGCCATGCAGAAGACAGAAAGTGATGGCTAGGTCATTGGTTCAAAGTCTGTGTTCCCCTCCTGTGTGTGCTATTGAAGAAAACATCATTGAGCTCCTGGGTGGTTCACTCGGTTAACTGGCTGCCTCGGACTCAGGTCATGATCCCAGGGTTTTGGGATCAAGTCCTGCAGAGTCTCCCTCGGCCACTCCCGTTGCTTGTGCTTTCTCTCTTTCATACAAATAAATAAAATAATAATAAAAAAAAAAGAACATCACTGAAGTGGGAAGTAACATGTCTTGGAGTTTAGCCATTTATTACAACTCTATTTCTCTGTCAACATAAGCTACCAGGAAATAGTAGTGAAAACATTATATCATGTTTGAAAGTGTATAGTTTTATACATATTAATAAAATTAAAATATTATTAAAATAGGATTTATCTGGAATTATTGTCAACCTCATTGGTTAGATTATCTCATTCAGTAATGATTTTTTCCCCTTTAAACACAAGACAGAATTTTTCTTCTCCTACAACTTTCCTCATATTGTGACTTGTATTAGTTTATGCATATAATATGTATAAAATATATACATAGATTATATTTGTATAGTATAATATTATACTATCTGGATATAAACCTCTTGCAGTTGGAACTGAGGACTACCCAGTTTTTAATGCCCTGTAGGCTATTAAATTCATTAGATGCAATTGACTTTTAGGAGAACATTTTTTCTTTGGAACTGAAATTTTGAAATGGAAAAAATTTTTAATTAACTTTAAAAGTAAAAGAATTGATTTTTTATTTGCCCTCAAAGGCTGATTAGAACTTATGATTTAATCTGTGCCATTTCTGAGTCATGAGCTCATTTCTTAGCATTTATGACCAAGTTTAGACAACACAACATCTGCTGCCCTTAATGCCTTCTAGGGCAGTGGATCTTCGAATGAGGCCATATACCTCGGAAGCAACTGCGAGGCAAGTTTTTGAATGTAATTATCGTGTTCACCTTGGATATCCTAAATCTCTGAGTATAGCCCATGCCTCGGCATCAAAAAGCTCTTGGCAGATTCTTGTGTAATTGAATTTTTGGAATTACCAGAGATTTTTAATTGAGGACAGTGGGGAGGAGAAAAGTGGTATATCAGAATCTTCTGGGACGTTTCTTTGAGACAGAGACAATTCCTGACTGGTCTCCACAACCCTAGCCACACTTTTCTTTCCATAGCTCTCTGTCCACCCTTTATCCCCACATGTACCCACAGCACCATAGCTTTATTTTCCCATGAGTCTGAATGATGATCTGTGAAAAAAAAAAAAAGTCTTCCTTGGTCTGCCAGCCTCGGGAGCATCGCCATTCAATACTTGTTAGAGAAGCACTATGCAAGAACTATGAATCTTAAAAAAAAAAAAAAAAAAGTGGGGGTGCGCCTGGGTGATTCAGTTTGTTAAGCGACTGCCTTCAGCTCAGGTCGTGATTCTGGAGTCCCAGGATTGAGTCCCACATCGGGTTCCCAGATCCACGGGAAGTCTGCTTCTCCCTCTGACCCTCTCCCCACTCATGCTCTCTCTCACTCTTTCTCAAATGAATAAAAACAAAATCTTTAAAAAATAAAGAACTATGAAGACCTGTGGTATGTAGAGCTTTATGTAAACCTATTAGCCAAACTTTCTCACGCCACCCCTTCTTTCTCTCTCTTTCTTTTCTCTCTTCTTCCTGTCTGTTCCCCCCTTCCTCCTTCTTTCTCTCTTTTTTAAAATCTAGCATTTATTTGCATCGCACAGTACTGGTTTTGAAGGAGTCCAATTCTGGTAACATTGTATTGGCCACCGCATTCAGCGTAGCTTTACCTCAGCACCTGGGGATTCCGGGGGAAAGCCCAGCACATAGTAAAATGACACAGAACAAGGAAAGGTGACTTGAGGGCAGAACGGTGGGAAGGGGCCACTTATCAGACTGCTAGTACCTCTCCTCAGGCCTCCCTCTTCCCTGAGACACAACCATATTGGAATTAGGCCAATTAATAACCCCACAGTGGCTTGTAAGTGTTCAAGTGAAAGGAAGAGTCACAGCTCTGTCACTTTAAATTGAAAGTCAGAAATGATTAAGCTTAGTGAGGAGGATACATCAGAAGCTGAGATAAGCCAAAAGCTAGGCCTCTTGCAGCAGTCAGCCAAGATGTGAATGCAAAGGAAAGGGGCACCTTTCCTTAAGAATCTGCCTTCAGCTCAGGTCATGATCCCCAGGTCCTGGGATCAAGCCTCATGTCAGGCTCTCTGCTCAGTCTGTTTCTTCCTCTCCCTGTAGCCCTGCCTGCTTGTGCACTCTCTCTCTCTATCAAATAAATAAATAATGCAAAGGAAGAGTTCTTGAAGGAAATTACCTTCTTGAAGGAAAGCACCACTGCAGTGAACACACGAATGGTAAGAAAGCGAAACAGCCTTATTTTTCATATGGAGAAAGTTTTAATGATATGGATAGAAAACCACACCAGGCAAAACAGCCCCAGGCCAATGCCTAATCCAGAGCAGGGCTCTAACTCTCTTCAATTCTGTGGAGGCTGAGAGAGGTAAAAAAGCTGCAAAAGAAAAGTCTGAAGCTAGCAGAGGTGGGTTCATGAGATTTAAGGAAAGAAGCTGTCTGCATAATATCAAAGGGTGAGGTGAAGCAGCAAGTAGTGATATAGAAGCTAAACAAGTTCTCCAGAAGATCTAGTTCAGATCATTAGTGAAGGTGCCTACACTAAACAACAGATTTTTAGTGTAGATGAAACAGCCTTCTGAAGAAGATGGAAGAAGATGCCATCTGAGACTTCCATAGCTAGAGAAAAGTCAAAGCTTCAAAGGACAGGTCGACTCTCTTGTTAGGGGCTAACGCAGATGGTGACTTTAAATGGAAGTGAATGCTCCTCTACCACTGCGAAAATCCTGGGCCCCTTGTGAATTATGCTGTGCTCTAGAAATGGAAAAACAAAACTCAGATGAGAGCACATCTGTTCACACATCTGACAGTGTACCTGAAATCTGATGGAGACCATCAGCAGCCATTAACACTGAGGCACTGAGGCAAGGCCCTCCACCAGCAAAGTGATGAAAACTTGCTGAAAGCTCAGATGATGATATAATTTGCAGCTGAAATAACATTAGGCCTCCCCAAAGGTTACATACAAAGAGGTTAATCTCTTTATTTAAAAATCTCAAACTCTAATAAGAGGTATGATGTAAAATCATATTTACAAATACATACTTTTTATGTAATTTTATAAGAACATGTAATTTTAGAAGAACAGAAGAGAGTACATGCTTTATGAGAGTGTATTTTTTAAAAAAAGATTTTACTTATTTGAGAAAGAGTGAGTATGAGAGAGAGAATGAGGAGGGGGAAGGAGAGGGAGAAGCAGATTCCTAGCTGAGCAGGGAGCTGATGCGGACTCAGTCCTGGGACCCTGTGTTCATGACCCGCTGAAGGCAGACACTTAACTGACTGAGCCATCCAGGCTCCCCATGACTATATATTTAAAAAAACCTAAAAGTATTTTTTAAAGATATTGCTTGCTTGAATATGTTTGTCATCAGCTTCTCCCTTCAAATATTTAATAAATTTCCATGTTTTTCAAATACCCATATTTCCCATGAGCAATTTTCTGAACATTGATATAATAGGGTTAGTTTTCATTTTTGAAAATGGAACTGTTTTTATACATTTACAATAGTTGTGTCATCTCTAAATAAAGAAAGTGATAATTCAAGGAACTATATAGCAAACGTTTCAATTTAGGTATCGAAAAATGCTAGCTTAAAACAAAATGAAGGAATGCCCCTCAGTACCTAATAAGGTGCAAAGGATCAATTAACGTGGTTTTGTAAAGAATCAATCAAGTCCGAGCAATTATCTTTATGGTAAGATACTAACTTATATGCAGGTAAAACTGAACACTAAACGTTTTCTATTATTTTGTTTTCTATTTGTTCTGGCTTCTGACTTTTTTATTATTCCATATGATCTCTGGTCATTTAAACATTTTTTAAAATTCCAGTTACTTCATAGGGTAGCTCTATTTTTAGCTTTTTGAGGAACCTCCATACTGTTTTCCACAGTGGCTGCACAAGCTTGCATTCCCACCAGCAGTATAGAAAGGTTCCTCTTTCTCTGCATCCTTGCCAACATCTGTTTTCCTGACTTGTTAGTTTTAAACATTCTGACCTGTGTGACATGATATCTCATTATAGAACTAGAGGGTATTGTATTAAGTGAAATAAGTCAATCAGAGAAAGACAATTATCATATGATCTCATTCATATGTGGAATTTAAGAAGCAAAACAGTGGATCATAGAAGGGAGGAAAAAATAAAACAAGACGAAATCAGAGGAGGAGACAAACCATAAGAGACTCTTAATCATAGGAAACAAACTGAGGGTTACTGGAGGGGGTCGGATGGGGGGATGGGGTAACTGGGTGATGGACATGACGGAGTGCATGTGATGTAATGATCACTGGGTGTTATATAAGACTGATGAATCACTGAACTCTACCTTTGAAACTAATAATACATTGTATATTAATTAGTTGAATTTAAATTTTAAAAAGGATGCAAAAAAATTTTAAAAAGGTCGTCAGACTGTCAAAAAAGTAAAATATATACATACTCCTTTTGTATTCCTCAATATGCTAACTAAAGAATATATTTCTAAAAAAAATTCCAGTTAGTTAATATACAGTGTAATAATAGTTTCAGGTATGCAATATAGTGATCCAACATTTCCATACACCACCTCATGCTCATCACAGCACCTGCTCTCCATCTCATTACCAGAGGGGTTACCTCCCCTCTGGTAGCCATCAGTTTGTTCTCTATAGTGAAGAGTCTGTTTTTTGGTTTGCCTCCCTCTCTTTTTTCCTCTCTGCTCATTTGTTTTTTCTTAAATTTCACATATGAGTGAAGTCATACAGTACTTGTCACACTGAATAAAAATATGAAACACTTCATGAATTTGCTTTTTAAATTTCACATATGAGTGAAATCATACAGTATTTGTCACTCTCTGACTTAATAAAAATATGAAACACTTCATGAAATTGTTTGTCATCCTTGTTAATCTTCTCTGTACTGTCCCAGTTTTAATATAAATGCTGCAGGAGCCTCTGCCTTGGACTCAGATCATGATGCCAGGGTCCTGGGATCAAGTCCCGTGTCGCATCGGGACTCTCTGCTTGGCAGGAAGCCTGTGTCCCCCTCTCTCTCTGCCTGCCTCTCTGCCTACTTGTGATCTCTGTCAAATGAATAAATAAAATCTTTAAAAATATATGTATAGGGGCACCTGGATGGCTCAGTGGGTTAAAGCCTCTGCTTTTGGCTCAGGTCATGATCCCAGAGTCTTGGGATCGAGCCCCACATCGGGCTCTCTGCTCAGCAGGGAGCCTGCTTCCCCCTCTCTCTCTGCCTGCCTCTCTGCCTACTTGTGATCTCTCTCTGTCAAATAAATAAATAAAATCTTTTAAAAATAAATAAATAAATGAATGAAAAACCTAGTCACCCTCGAAGGGTGATAGTTCAAAAAATACATATATGTATATGCTGCAGATAAGAGCACGATCTCTGCTCATTTTGAACATGAGAAGTAGGAATGAGAGATAAGCCTGTCAGCATTTATATACACACATGTATATGCAAATCTTCATAAAAGATTTATAAAAGGTTTATCAAAGATTAATAAAATCTTCAAATTTCTTCATAAAAATATTATTGTAAACAAAATTGATAATAGTGGCAGTTGGCAGCTGTTTTGGTTAAATAATAACTAGAAATTTTCACAAATTAGAGTAGTGAGATAGTAATTTGGGGGATACTTGTCATGCATTATGAGGAGATCCTTTTGTTTTTAATCCATCCATGTATATAATCTTTTATACCTTGTTGTTAGATACCAGAAGAATGAAGCATGCATTTGAGACTTGTGCTGTACAACATGGTAGCCTACTCAATTCATGTGCCTATCAAGCATTCGCAGTGTGGCTTGTCCAAGTTGAGATGTGCCATAATTGTTAAATACACTGCAGATTTTGAAAGCAGTATAAAAAAATGTAAAATATCTTAATATTTTTAAAGCAGGGAATATATGTTGAAAGGATAACATTTAGAATATTGGGTTAAGCAAAATAAATTATTAAATACATTTTACCTATTTTTTACTTTTTAAGGTGTGGCTACTAAAAACTTTGAAATCACATATGTGACTTATATTTCTGTAATGGAGATTGCTTTCTTTTTTTTTTTTAAGATTTTATTTATTTATTTGACAAAGATCACAAGTAGGCAGAAAGGCAGGTAGAGAGAGTGAGAGGGAAGCAGGCTCCCTGCCGAGCAGAGAGCCTGATGTGGGACTCGATCCCAGGACCCTGAGATCATGACCTGAGCCGAAGGCAGTGGCTTAACCCACTGAGCCACCCAGGTGCCCTGAAGATTGCTTTTTAAGACCATTTTCCATAAGATATCAATCAACTAATCTTTTGTGGTGTGATACTCTTCTATTTGATTTCTCAAGTAGTATTTTGTTGATCCAAAATTATCATAGGTGCATCCTAACATTAAATACAAATTCAGTTTCAATCAACTAGTTTTTTTTTTTTTTAAGATTTGATTTATATACTCGACAGAGAGAGAGAGATCACAAGCAGGCAGAGAGGCTGGTGGGGGGGTGGGGGGAAGCAGGCTCCCTGCTGAGCAGAGACCCCTCCCAATGCAGGTCTTGATCTCAGGACCCTGAGATTATGACCTGAGCTGAAGGCAGAGGCCTAACCCACTGAGCCACCCAGGTGCCCCAAAATCAACTAGGTTTTTTTTTTTTTTTAATTGAAAAAGTAATACAGATTTATGTTCAAAGTTAAAATTAATAATAAATATGTATTGAAAAATACCTCTTTTCTCCCACCCCCAGAATCTTACTTCTTGCCTTTCTGCAGTCACCATTACAGTTTTAGTACAAATAGGAGTGTGCTACCAAGCAGACATTGGCAAACTTTTTCTAGAAATGGCCAGATAGTAAATATTTTGGTTTTGTGGACTCTCTGATCTCTGCAGAAAGCACTCAATTTTGCATTATAGCACGAAAGCAGGCATAGACCACATGTGACCAAATTAGTATGGCTGTGTTCCAATAAAGCTTTATATGCGAAAATAGGCATAGGGCAGAATTTGACACCTGACACTAGTGCTGTTCATTGGAAATACAATAGCTTATCTCTAAACCTTTTGACTTATGTGTGTGTATCTTGTTCCTCCATACTGGGCATTATGATCTTTTAAGAGTGAATCTTGACTATGTCATCCCCTTGCCTAATCTTTGACTTCTCATCACTCGTAGAATTAAGGACAAAGTTTATAAAGGACTATAAGGGCATCTATGTCTGCTGCTTACGTGTGTGTATGTATGAGAGAGAGAGAGAGAGAGAGCACAGGCATGAGTCAGGGAGGAGTGACAGAGGGAGAGGGAGGAGTAGGCTCCCTGCTGAGCAAGGAGCCCAGTGCAGGACTTGATCCCAGGACCCTGGAATCATGACTTGAGCCCAAGGAAGATCCTCAACCAACTGAGCCACTCCGAAGCCTTTGTCTGTTGCTTCAGCTGACTTTTCTCTCCCTCACCTTCTTCCTCTTTTAGCCATCCTGGACAGTTCTTAAATACCTGAAACACAGTGTCATCCTTTCCTCCTCAGAGATTTCTTTCTTCCTCCCTCCCTCCTTCCATTCCTTCCTTCTTTTTCTTTCTGCCCTTCCCTTCCCTTCCCTTCCCTTCTCTTTTCTTTTTCTTTTTTTGGGGGAGGTGCCTAAGGTGATGTTTCCATCTCTTACCTAGATATCTCTTGCTTATCACTTTAAGTGTCAACTTAAATATCACTTTTCTGTTTCATTTAAGTCAGTCTGCTTTATGTTCCTAAATTGTGTTTGTACTTTGAAATGAAAATTCAAGTGTATTTAAAGTGTGGTTTTCTTGGTGGCCTATACTGAGCTCAAGCAAGACCATGATTGTTTTCATTTGAAAGGTAACAAGCTACTTGAAGGATTATACTCTCAGCTTTTAATTCCTTAAACATTTGCCAGATGACCCATCTGCAAAGCAGTGTTGTACACCCTGCAGATGAACAAGACATTGTACCTTTCCTCAAGAAGCCACAATATTGTGGTGGAGACAGACTCATGCATTGTTCACTATCATGCTAATCTGAAAATTGCCTTTATAGAGGAAGTTAGAAAGTGTGCTATGGGAGTGTAGAAGAGGGGTGTCCTCCTGAGTGTTATCATTGTGCCAGGCCTCATCAGAGAAACACAATTATCATACGATCTCACTGATATATGGAATGTAAGAAACAAAACAGAGGATCATAGAGGAAGAAAGGAAAAAGTAAAACAAGACACAACCAGAGAGGGAGACAAACCATAAGAGGTTCTTAATCATAGGAAATCAGCTGGGGGTTGCTGGAGGGGAGGAGGGTAGAGAGATGGAGTAGCTGGGTGATGGACATTAAGGAGAGCATGTGATGTCATGAGCACCGGGTATTATATAAGACTGATGAATCACTGAACTCTACCTATGAAACCAATTAATGTTGTGTGTTAATTAATTGAATTTAAATTTAAAAATATTTAAAAAATCATAGTTGAAAATGTTTTTGGAACTAGAATTATTCATAGTCTTCGAACATGTTTTAGCCATAGAACTCCAACTGTACTCAACTAACTCAGCTCAGAAAGGGGCAGAGGAGCTACCTTGCCAGATAAATTGGGGAGTACTGACTTCCCAGGAGCCAATTTGCCACGCTTGGTTTCAGAGAGGTATTGGGGAAAGACCTGTGTTCAGTCTGGAATATAATTAATGAGAGCACCAAAATATTTATATAAAGAAATACTTATATCTTCCTATTGCTTTGTTTTTCTGGATTAGTTTGGATGGTTCATAAGTTCAGATGTTTGTTTTGTTGTCAGTGGGAGGAGAGCTCGAATCCAGCTGCACATCTGTCGCCCTAACAGTGCTGCTCCGGACTCAGAACTGGGCTGCTAGGAGCAGGGAGCTCCCTACGCAAGGAAGCACTCTTAAACACTCCTCATTAACTCTAGGATGTAAAGGGCTGTTAGAATTCCTATGTCTTCATTTTACACTACCTATCTCAACGAGGTACACAAATCAGTGTGGTCCTTCAGACTCACTTATTATGCCCCTATTAAAACTCATATGATGTTTGACAGGCACAAGAGTCAATCTATAAAAAGGACATTGCGAGTTTAAATCTGTAGCTGTCAATGAAATTGGGTTCAAAATTTTATTTGTTTCTGTTTTCTTTTCCTCTTAAAGAGTTGTGTATATTCCAAACTGTTTTTTTTTTTTTATAAATTGTGTTTTTTGCTTATAGGGAGTACAAAGTGAAGTGTGAGATGTAGTTTGATTTTTTATTTTCACTTACTTAAAATGCAAAACCCCAGGTGCCTGGGTGGTGCAGTCGGTTAAGTGTCTGCCTTTGGTTCAGCACCTGATCCCAGGATCCTAGAATCACACCCCAAATCAGGGTCCCTGCTCACCTGGGAGTCTGCTTCTCCCTCTACCCCTCCCTGTCCCCCTAACCCTCCTACTTGTGCTCACGCTGTCTCTCAATTTCTCTCTCAAAACTAAATAAAATCTTAAAAAATGCAAATCCCCTTAAAGTGGGAGTGTATCATGAACTGGAGATTATTTCACCTCATTTTTTCTGGCTGCTGTTGGGAGAGTGGGTTAGAGGAATGAGAAGACCCATCAGGGAGCTGCAGCACAGGGATAATGACCAAAGTATGATGGCTTGGGACGAGAAGAAGCAGAGTGTATGGGTCTTGGGTAATTTCTGGCATTGGAATATATAAAATTAAGTAATGGTGTGTATATAGTAGAGAAGGAAAGAGGAAAGTCAGGCATACTTTCTTGATATCTGGGTTGAGCAAAGAGTAAGGAGTGATGCCTTGTATGAGACAGGGAACATGGCGGGTGGGGGGCAGGGAACAGGTCTGGGGTCTTAGGGAAATCAGGTGTTCAGTTCTGGCTATGCACTTTTGAGAGGTCTGTAAGTTTCCCAGTTAGAGTGGTAGAGCTCTGGGTGAGGTCTGAAGCTCCAGGGAATGGTCAGAGCCAGAGATACAGATTTGGAATGAGCTGCATGAACTTCCATGAGTTCATGTGTTAGGTGGTTGTCATTATAGACTATTTATAAGGATATTTTTAATGGTGGAAATGCATCTAAGAAATTGTAATTTTTTTTCTTTTCAGAAATATTCCCAAGAGATTTGAATTTAAAAGACAAATTCATAAAACATTTCACAGGTAAGCACAAAATCTATCAGTGATACAATTAAATAAAAAGCTTGTATACAAATTACTGTTAGGCATTAGGGATATGAAGATAAATGTCTGTAAGAAGCTCAACAGTCCAGTTAGGAAAGTGGACAAATGCTATTAAATTGCACTAATAATAATATCAACCAGATCTTGGTAAATAATAGAAATGTATATATATATTTTTAGGGATGCACGGAAAGTGAATAATTTTGCCAAAAACTACCAGGAAAAGCTTGTAGGGTGCCCATTTAAGTTGGGCTCTAAAGGAGAATAACATTTTCCTGGATGAGAAGAAATTCTTTGAGAACATGGTAGCTTGGAGGCAGGACAGGTAGATGGTGTGGATACACTGTGGGGTAAGTTTAGGTAAGGGTGTGTGTGGCCACTGGACAAAAGTATGCCTCAAAAGGTAGGTTGGAGTCATACTGTGAAGAATTCTAAACGATTTATATCCTAAGGAATTTAGGTCATGCTTCTTAGGCAATGGGGGCAACAGAAGTTTTTTTTTTTTTTGAATGGGAAAAAGACAGACTTTCATATGCCATGTCTTTTTTTTTTTTTAAGGTTATTTATTTATTTGAGAGAGAGAGAGAGAATGAGAACACAAGCCTGGGGTGGGGAAGAAAAGGGAAAGAAAGTCTTAAGTAGACTAGTAGACTCTGCAGTGAGGTCCGAGCTTGACAGGGGCTCTATCTCATGACCCTGAGATTTCTACCTGAGCTGAAACCAAGAGTCAGACACTTAACTGATTGTACCACCCAGGCGTCCCCATATGCCATGTTCTAAGCACAGATGAAATACTGTCTTATGACATTCTCTTTCTTTTTATCGACTTTGCTTATCATTGGGAATCACATTATGCCTCAAGTTCTAGTAATTCATTAAATTATTGTGAATCAAGCACGACCACCTTCACCATTGCTATTGCCTGACTGCTCCTAACCATCCCAGCTGCCTTTCGCTGTTTTACATCTCAGGCCTATAAGCTGGGAAAATTATGGTTTTCCCACTTAAAGAAACCAGTGGCCATATTTAATTAATCTGAGAATGATGGTTGTGAGCTTAAACCAAGACCCACCCTAGCAAGTGTAAGGAATTTTCCAGTGTTTAGCGTTTCTAGTCACTCTGTTCACAGCACTGTGAGCCCTTCTACCACTTCCAAAACATCAGATTACAGATGTAGGGATAAGTTTTGGTGGGAATTCTCTGGGTTTGTGGCAATAAATAAGGGAAGCCTCAAGTCCCTGCTCACTTTACTACAGTCCTTGACACTAACAAGACACAAATTAATTAGAAAATGGAATTAATGTCTCTGTATATAAGCACTAATTCCTGTTATATTAAAAAAAACCCTGAAGAACAGAAAGTGGGAACGAGGATATTTATTTTTTATTCTTCACATCTACTTGATTTGGTTTGTACAATTTCTTTTTCTATCTAGAGCTTTTCCCCTCTTAATTATTCTAAAGAGTTCTTCAGAAACTGAAGTTTCCAATATGTGAAATGGTGAGAATTGGTAATGAATTCAGAGCTTTTTCACAGATTACAATTTACTACCTCCCACAGAGCTAGGGTAAGGAGAAGTATTCTCAGACAAGTTCTTTTAAGGGCATGGAAGGATGCTAAGTTACAGTTGTATTATTTCCAGCCATCAAGTACTAGCAAATTTGTTTGGAAAACATGCCGATGTTTATCATAAACGTTCTTTTCCTAATAGGGCCAGTCACATTTTCAGCTGAATGTAGCAAACATTTCCATCGACTCTATCACAACACTAGGGATTGTTCAACACCAGCTTGTAAGTAGTTTGGATAGGTTTCCTTTTTTTTTTCCATTAAAATAAAATCTTTATGCAACAATAAATGCATGCAATTTTAAACTTCAACTGTCTGCGTCTGGGGATAGACTAAACAATGTATGAGATGTTATTTATAACATTGACAGTACTTAAATGAAGGCTTGTGTGTGCTGTTGAGAGTGCAAAGAATGAAACTGAATTGTAATTGGGACTATATCCAAATCTGAAAATAGCCAGATTTCCTTAAGGACTGAAATGTTTGTCAGGATTTATGCCTTTTTTCATTTTTCAAATTCCTTGGCATGAAGTGCTCTTCATATAAATGAGAAAGAAAATAAGATGACCATGAAGAATAAGTCAAAATTTCCTCTTCAGTTATTTTAAAGTAAATAGTTTCATATCATTTATACAATGAGTGACCGATTGTTCTGAATAATTATAGCATAGTGTTTTAAATGTGGCTCTAATGAATTCTTTTGGACACTTAAGTCACCAAAGTTAGTAATTTCAAATGTAATATTTAAATGTTATTATTGAAACTGCCCAAATTGGGATCATGTGTGGTAACTCAGTTGGCTGTTTTTAAATTCCTTTCTAAACCTCAACTTCCCTTTTAAGGTGCACGGATTTTAAGCATTTTGTTTCTTTTTAACTAGATTGGTCATTTGAAGTATGTTTAATTTTACTCAGGAAGTTGAATCAGAATTGTTATAATTTTTTTCAAAAACTGCTTGTGTTCAATGACTAAGGGAAATTAATCACACTGGAATCAAAGCAAACTAAGTCGTAGCACAGCATAGTGAAGAAAGCTTACTCTTTGAACTCAAACTACTCAGTAGTTATGAGATTCTTGACATTTGGATGCTGGTTTTTCATCTCTGTCTTTAAAGTGAGGGAACAGTAACATCTACCTAATTGTGTTATGAGAATTAATGAGAAAACCCAGGTTAAGCATTTGTTGTGTTGGGTGCTTATTAAATCTTAGCTCTCATTCTCAATTAGTGATAATAATAATATGGTTTTCCCACATTTATAATAACTGTATGCATAATTTTCCCTTAAATGTTTTTTGTAGATTACAAGAGATGTGCTAGATTGCTAACAAGATTAGCAGTGAGTCCCTTGTGCTCACAGACCTAGAAGACTTTCCCTATGAGTATGTATTTATTTATTTTTCTTATTCTGTTTAATCAGCTAGCTTTCTGAAGAAATTTTGAACAATTTAGAAAGCCAGGCAGCTGATTGTAGCAACACCTAATGAACTTAATCTGTGGATTTTTCACTTAGTATTAAAGCTTTGTTTAAATGCTCAGACTGCTTTATTGAATTAATTAAAAATGCCCTCAACGGTGATTAAATTAAGTAAAATAAACAACTTTTTGGCAGCCTTACCAGTCTTGAGTGATTTTTAAAAATATTTCATCTATTGGGGTTATATTATTATTGTGCAGAAGCCTTATGCAAATAGACATTAGATGTACAAAGCTATATAAAGCTCTACCTTTTCTTAACTGGTCAAAAGATATAATAAAAGTAGCACTGGGATCTAAAATTTTGGTTTATGTAGGGTACATAACAAAAAGAAATAAGGTATTGGAAGAGTAAAGGAAAAAGCAAGGGATCAAAAATATGATGAATATGTAATCATCTGCTCTAGCTTATACTTTGCCAGAGTGAAATAGTAAGTCAGAATTTTCATTCTGACTAAATTACCCTAGGAGCCCTAGGACAATAAAGTAGTTGGATAACCTAAAAAAATATAACATTTATTTACAAAAGTAGACTCTATACAAGAAACTGAAGGATCTTTTTTCCCACTAGAGATTTTTCTACTCAGTAGTTCTTTCCCGGGACAGAACAAAGCCAACACACTTTTGGGTCAGTATTTCAGCACCACGGACAAGTCTCTTTAAAGAAACAGGTTTTCATCTGTTGATGGACATCTAGGTTCTTTCCATAGTTTGGCTATTGTGGACATTGCTGCTATAAACATTCGGGTGCACATGCCCCTTTGGATCACTACATTTGTATCTTTAGGGTAAATACTATCATATGATCTCCCTGATATGAGGAAGTAGTGATGCAACATGGGGGCTTAAGTGGGTACGAGAAGAATCAATGAAACAAGATGGGATTGGGAGGGAGACAAACCATAAGTGACTCTTAATCTCACAAAACAAACTGAGGGTTGCTGGGGGGAGGGGGTTTAGGAGAAGGGGGGGTGGGATTATGGACATTGGGGAGGGTATGTGCTTTGGTGAGTGCTGTGAAGTGTGTAAACCTGGTGATTCACAGACCTGTACCCCTGGGGATAAAAATATATGTTTATAAAAAATAAAAAATTAAAAAAAAACAGGTTTTCACAGTTTGTGACATAGAAATGGAAGTCATGGAATGTGTATATAGAATTATCTCTGAATCTCTTGATTTAGCCCATGAAACTTGATCTACCCAAGTAACTGCATGGGGATTTACTTAACTCATCTCACAGTTTCATTGTGCCAATTACTAAGACAATCTTGACTTGTTGTCTATTTCTATTCTTATTTAAAAAGCAATTGTAAATAAATAATAATAATTGATACTCTTAATTCTGCATATTCACAGTTTCAGAATTTTAAAAGTTCTCTCTCTCTCCCTTTTTAAAAAGGTTTATTTATTTTAGAGAGAGAGTGCAGCAGAAAGGGGAAGAAAGAGAGGGAGAGAGAGTCTGAAACAGATTCTGCATTGAGTGTGGAGCCTGATTTGGGGCTGGATCTTACAACCCTTAGGTCATGACCTGATCTGAAACCAAAAGTTTGGATGCTTAACCAACTGCACCACCCAGGCTTTCCCCAATTTTTTCTTTCTTTCTTTCTTTTATTTTCTTTTTTTTAGATTAAGAGAAGATCATTTTAATGTTCAGAGGCAAGATATTTGAATAATAACTCTCAATCTATCTCAAACCTTTTGAATAATATAAACCATGAATAAATAAAGAAAATTCATTAGGCTATTGAAGTGATCTAAATCAAGACACATTTATCTTTCTTTGTTTTAATATATTTTATGTGAATGAGTGAATTTGCATAAAGTCAAAAAACCAACAAAATAACCATGAAAATTCTCAAAAAATGAATGCTGTACTATAATTCCAAATACTGCATATAAACTTACATTCTCGTAGAACTAGATTCATAGAAGACAGAGCTGAAAAATATGCCCCTTAGAAATTGCAGAGAAAGACATATTTCTATCGTAATATCTGTTTATAATTATTTATTTAACAAGGTATTAGAAATACAGTATTAGAGATTAACAGATTTTAAGAATATTTATGTTACTTAGGTTATGCCAAGTTCATTTTTGGTTTATTTAGATATCATAAAACTTTAATGGGGGAGTCATAATTTAAAGTATCTAAAAGTACTGATTGACCCCTCTACCCCTCCACACTCATTAGCTTATATTCTCAGAATTAAATTATAAATTGAGCCCACAGATTCCTTCAGCAAAATAAAATAAAATATAACTATATTAAAACTATGCATACTTTTAAGTACATTAAGAATCAGAATATAAATAATAGTTTTCTTTTTCCCCCTGACAGGCATTTCTTAAGGATGTAAATTTGATTTGAAGAAAAAAGTGCCTGGAATCATACTAACTGTACAAAGAGATGAAGCATCTATTTTTATGGCATGTTAATATGAATAAAATAAGAGACTTCTCAGAAACAACTGTTTGTTTGTGTCCTTTCATATAGTTCAGTCTTTCTTGGTTTATTTTCATGTATAGAGTAATTTGAAATTTTTAAAAAATAAAGTTTAAATCACACAATGTATATAGAATATCAAAAGTGTGCTATTCTTTTATTTTTGGTAGATATATTTTATTTTCTTACATGGTTTATGTTCCATATAGGTATGGATTAAATATTTAACTATGTAAATTGTGTCTGAGAGTGTTGAGATGAGTGAGAAATGATTTTGGTATATGATTTGAGTAACGGTTTGTTGAATAATCATGTTTGAAGTCCACTTTTGTAACTCTTTTAAAATAATATTTAAATATATTTATTCAGAATTTTTCTTTAATTGCACTAATTTGAAATATGAATTTTATTAAAACTGAAATATGAAAATCTGTTTTTCTTTGAACATGTTTGTAGCAGAGGTTACACTATTGAGATATGATTACTATATATGTATATATGTATAAATATGTATTTTCTAGACAGCTAACCAGTGTCCTGAGAAAATTCCTATCTTTTTGAAGTTTGAACATATGGTAGTGCTGTCTTAAAGATTTTTATTTTAAATTTATTTATTTGACAGAGAGATCACAAGTAGATCACAACTAGGCAGAGAGACAGGCAGAGAGAGACTGGAAGCAGGCTCCCTGACGAGCAGAGAGCCTGATGTGGGACTTGATCCTAGGACCCTGGGATCATGACCTGAGCTGAAGGCAGAGGCTTAACCCACTGAACCATCTAGGCATCCCGGTAGTGCTGTCTTAAATAAAAAAAGCAAAGAAATGTGTCATGGAGTTAGGAGAATATAGGGGTTACCTGGATACTCTATTTAGAATATTTAAGTAATCTCTACATCAGTGTAGGGGTAGAACTCATGACACTGCAATCAAGAGTCTGGTGCTCTACTGGCTAAGCCATACAGGTGCTTGCTGTTTAGAATTGAACAACATATTCTGATACATTAAAATAGTTTCATGTAAAAACAACAATGAAAAAAATGAGAAACCTACAAAAAATGATAAAAACCCCCATCCTTTTACTTTTAATTATTATTTTTTAAAAGATTTTATTTATTGGAGAGAGAGAGCATAAGTGGGGGTGGAGGGAAGGGGCAAAAGGAAAGGCAGAGGGATGAGTAGACTACTTGCTGTGTGTAGAGCCCTACTTGGGGCTCGAACCCAGAACTCCGAGATCATGACTTGAGCCAAGGTCAGCCACATAGCTGACTGAGGCACCCAGTAAACTGCCCCACATCTTTTTAAAGTAGAAAGCAGGGCACAGACAGTGCAGTCATTGACTTCGCTCTACTTATTCCCATTGTTTGTGCTGGCGTCACAGACACAAGTACGTCTGCACTAGCTGGTGCTTTTATTTTGCAGCTCCTTTGGTCTCTCCCATAACTGTGTGTATCCTGTCTATATATGTAAACATACTTACTCCTTTATCGATCAGAAAAACAAGCTCAAAAGTGCCTTTGGCTTTGGGAATATTGTGAAATTTAGATTTTCAATGTTTTTGTTTTATTTATTTTGCCTATGGACAAAGACAATTATGTTTAAAAAAACATGGAAGGGGGCAGAATGGAATTTTACAATATTGCTATGTAGTAAAGAATGAGAAGAATACCATATTTTTAGTTCATTGCACTTAACATAGTAATTATAATCTTTACAACATTTGGAAAAATGAAGTAGTTTTTCCTCATAACCATCTAAGAGCTGGAGTGTTATTTTTATTAAAGTGAAGAGGCTATTGAATAATGACAAATAAGAACTTAATGGTGAGACATATGTGGCTGAAATAAAAAAGATAGCCTAAAGGGGCTTCATGATTAGTATGATTTCAGTAAGATAAATTATTTCAGATGGAGTTCTATGAAATTAGATTTTAAACATTCCCACAGATGACTGCTGTGCCTCAGAAATGTATTCTATGACACACACACACACACACACACACACACACACACACACACATATTTAAAGCCTGCAGGGATAGATTAAAAATATCTCCAGTTAAAAAGATGTTTATTTTATTGCTTGATACTCATTTTCTCATTATATTAAACTCAACAGCTTGAGAGAGTAGTCAATAAAGAAACCCTTAATTTGTCTCCATAGAGAAAATTTTCTCACATGGGGAAATAGGTGGTTGAAAGATGAATAGGGTAGAATACGAATGGTTACTTAGTAACAAAGTAACATCCACGCATCACAGAAATAATCTCATTGTCTAAGTGACAAAACAGTAGGTTAACAGTGTTTACTCCAGAATACTGAGAGCTAGATCGATTAAGCTGGCTGCTCTCAACTAGTCACCTACGGGTTTCACAAGACCGCCCAGTGAATCTCTGAACTATCTGCATAATTACCTGAACTTCCACTTCTCTTTCTATTGTACATCCTTTGCTTTGTTTTTAAAATTTATTTATTTATTTATTTTTTGAGGGAGAGAGAGAGAGAGAGAGAGAGAGCGAGCACCAGGGTTGGGCAGATGGGCAAAAGGAGGGGAGAAAGGGAATCTTAAGCAGGCTCCATGCTCAGCATGGAGCTCCATGCAGGGCTCCATTTCATGACCCCTGAGATCATGACCTGAGCCAAACTTAAGAGTTGGACACTTAATTGACTGGGCCACCCAGGTGCCCCAGTACAACCTTTTCTTTAAAGGCAAGATGCAGTCCTTGAGAGTCCTGCAGAAGACAGGAAGCATGTGTGATTTTGAGGGGTGGGGTGGGATGGGGGGCGTGTATGTGTCTTATCACTTTTCTGTATGTTCAAAAAATAGTTAATTGATTAGAACATCTAGCCCTATCTGAAGCAGCCCTTCCCCATATTACCTTGTTTAATTTGTTCAATATCTTTTATCACTCTTTGTAATAATGATATTTGTTTCTCTTATCTATCTCTCCACAATAAATTGGGTCTGAAAGAGAAGCACCTATCTTCTGAAATATTTCTAGAGCCTAGAAGAGTGATCAGCTCATAGTAGGTGCTTTATATAATGAAGAATAAATAGTTATCACAAAATCCAATTAAGGAGATTAAAGAACATATTTTAATTTATAATAAAAAGCAAACAACGATTTATGAAACACTATTGAGAGGCTGTCTAGTCATGCAGTAAACTCGTGTTTTGTGCTTCATGGAAAGACACTGAGTCAAAACCCACAGGACAGATTGTCTGCCACATTTCCCCTTTGCAACTCCTTCAGTTTATCCAAGTCAGAGGCATGAACACAGTAGTAGACCTGGGAGAGCCATTTAAACTAGTGCATGGAAAATCAAGTACCTGTAAGGCCAGGTGACTAAAGCAAATGATTCAAACAGATCACAGGGACAGTGGCTGGTTTTCACAACCTGTCAGCAGTGGTGGGTGGGTTTCAGTGCTGGCCAGTGCTGCCATGTTAGAAAGCAGACTCCTTTTGAGTTTTCTAGGATTGCTGGAATTTGGACTTTGATGTGAAATATATAAACTTCTAAATGTTGACATTTAACTAGAAAAATGTTACCACACTGTGCCAGCCAAATAAACAATTTTGGCTCATGAACTGCTATTTTTTTGGCATATGATGGACATTTTAACTTGGGAGTTTCTTTGGTTTGATTTCCTTTTATCCTTTTTGAAGAATCTTGGCTCCCTCTTCTATCTGGTCCCAAAGGAGATTTACTATCAGTTTGAGTTTTACCTTGTCTTTGCCCTAACAGTCCCTAATACCCTGTTCCTAGAAATTTCTCCTGGGATCCATGCTGTGGAACCCCAGGCAAGGCAACCATATGTCCACATCTCTCGGTGTACCCTGAGATGCCTCTTGATCTTTGACAATAGTGACAGTCTTTAGCTTCTTCAGCCTGTGCCAATAATGGGCAGAAAGGTGAATGGAGGGGAGAAAGAGAGAAAGGAAGAACAATTTGAGGTATAAAAACCATTCTAGGGACGCCTGGGTGGCTCAGTGGGTTAAAGCCTCTGCCTTCCGCTTGGGTCGTGACCCCAGGGTCCTGGGATCAAGCCCCACATTGGGCTCTCTGCTCGACAGGGAGCCTGCTTCCTCCTCTCTCTCTACCTGTCACTCTGTCTACTTGTCTGTCAAATAAATAAATAAAATCTTAAAAAACAAAAACTATGTCCATCTATCTGCATCTGGTCAGCAAAATATTCCCTCTTTTCTTGCACATCTCAGGAGCTTGATATTAAAAATTTGTTTGAGTGAGTGGTCAGTGAATTAGTACCAGATGATATCACCCTTGCACCTTCCTTCCTCAGTTTAATAGAGCAGTTACTTTTTCATACTTGTGAGCGTGGTGGAACAGCAACTGTTATGGTGACCAAGAGCAGCTCTGATGAATAGTTGTAATAGGAGGCAGAGTCCATGAAAGGTTGGAAGATTAACCCTTAACAATGGGGCTAATCCCTCCTCTGAGTAGGACGTGTGTCCAGAAAGGTTTCTTCAGTTCTATCATGAAACAAAAAGGAAAACAAATAATTTTTAAAAAAACTTCTTGAGGGGCACCTGAGTGGCTCAGTGGGTTAAAGCCTCTGCCTTTGGCTCAGGTCGCGATCCCAGATTCTCTGCTCCGCAGGAGCCTCCTTCCTCCTCTCTCTCTCTCTGCCTCCCTCTCTGCCTACTTGTGATCTCTGTCAAATAAATAAATAAAATCTTAAAAAAAAATCTTCTTAAGGTTCTTAGTCTTAATGAGTAGGTGTCCAGAATGCTAGAACATCCCCTAACTGCCAAGTGAAGTTTCTGTTCAAAGGCAAGATCCACTTCTTATGAAGTGACCTCAGACAGGCTCCAACCTTGAGGAAAATCTGTCTTTGGTATTTATGTGCTATCTGGTGTCAATAGAAGTATAGAGACAGAGGATGGTAGAAAATAGACTTGAGGGGAGGGAGTGCAACTACCTAGGAACAAGTAGCCATTGAAGGGCCTGCGGGGCATCCAGGTAGAGAGGACATAGAGGATGTTGCAAAGAAGCCATCAGAATTCAAGTGAGAATTTCTCAGTCTCAGGCTAGTGGTATGTTACCAGGTAATCTGTGAATCCCTTCTGAAAGTGAATGGAATACACACACATAGTATATATACCTATAATCTGTATATATAATATGTTTTATATTATCAATGTTTCATTTTTCTCCAGAAAAGATCCATGGCTTTCATTAAATTGTAGAAAGATCCATGACACCCAGCTAAGTTAAGAACCACTGATTTAACTGAAGCCTCTGGGAGAAAATTATAGCATGAGATGCCAAAAAAAAAAAGGGAGCCTCAGGTCCTGAGGAACAGCCTTTGGGGAATGGAGATGTCATTGGTGCTAGCAACTTCAGTAAGTTTGGGAACAAAGGTTTTAGGGTAGTGGGTTGTGACATAATGGGAGTAAGAAAGTGGAGGGCCTGAAATCTAGATTATTCTCCAAAAATCTCAAAGCATCTGGCCAAAATGTGAGAGAAGGCAGGGTTGGAGGGGAACGCAAGGCCCAAGGAGTTTTGGGCAACATGTGAGAGGTTGGGTCCTGTTTAATTATTGAGATACACAAAAATCAGTAGAGCAGGCTTTGTAGGAGGTAGAAGGTGACACTTAGCAAAGTATCAGAACCTACCCAGCACAACATATTGCTAAATAAACAAGTGAAATACACCCGATGTACAGTATGCATGTAGTATGCATTGCCCCTACCATTATGGTCTTAGGAGTTCATCATCCGGTCGCTAAAATATTGCTGTGAACTTCTGGCTGGATACTGGTCCTAGGCTTGCCCTCCTCCATGATTCCAGGACTAACACAAGTCATTTCCATGAGACAGCATAGGTATTAGAAAAAGAAAAGAAAAAAGAAAAAAACAACAATCAGTTCTCAACTTAGCTATAGTTCGTTGACTTTTGTTACAAAACCTTTGTGTTCCATGTTTATCTACTTAAACTGAGAGATGGACTTTCTTTTGTACCATCTCTTGTTATTCTTAGCAATTTTATGTTGAAAGTAATAAGCAAATAATGGATCAGTAAAGTACTTCTGAAACTTTGCCATTTCCTTTGGGCAAAGCAAATACTATAATTTGTTCCAAACCATTCTCTAGACCAAAAAACATTAGTTGGGAAATCCAAACAGATTCTTTACAGATAATACACATCAGCAGAAGCCTGAATTCTTATCATGCTCATGGCTGACATCACCTCTGGTTCACACTCGGGCAGGTAGCAAATAAATGCATTTTTGGAATTGAGATAGAAGAGAAAGCTCTAGATGTGTAAAGGGCAGCTCCTGAAAGTTGTGTATCTAGACTGACGATTAAATGTTCCACTTTAGAAAATAAAAATAAACTCCTTCAGAATTTATTAGAAACTTGTCTATAAAAGTTACTTTAACTGTGATGAATATTTATTGATTTTTCTTTATAAATTCAGTGTTTTATTACCCCACTACCCTCCCTGGTTGCACCTTTATCTTTTCAACCTCAGAGTAGGTTTTACCTTCTCTGGAAAGATTTACACCTTTCTCCCCACATCTTCTAGTCCCTACCATCAAGTGGACAGAAATCCCAAGGGCTCATAAGTTTGTTATAAATATATTGACTTTTCTTCGACAAAGATAATTACAGACTAAAGATAGATAGCAAGAAACTTCAAAACCCAGGAAACCCTAGAAATTAATTTGAAGGCGTTAAATAGTATTTTCTCATTATAAATTTATCATTAATGATATTTTTTCTTATAGGACAATCTATATTTTATTTGGGGCTGCCCTTAAAATTTAGGAACTTCTCTACAGATTCTGTATTTAAAAACAAGTTTAATTCTTTATGGTTGAATAATTTAAAATAAATACATTTCAGAAAAATCTGAATAGAAAACTCAAGACAAATTATGTGTAATTTTCTTGCCCAACACAATCATTGAAAAGTTGATTTGTATTTTTCTGCACTTTTTACATAATTGTATCCTGATTTACTTTAGCAAGTATTGTACAAAAAACCCCCCCAAAACCCTACTTTATCTGGTGATAATGTGGCCTTCATAGATATATTAGAGATGCATCCTGTTTTATTTTGAAATAGTTTGTCTACATAAGTTATTTCTAAAATTTTACTTAGAAAGCTTGAAAACATGTCTAACTAAGGCTCAATTTTTTTTTCCAGAAATCGATTTATGCCTCTTCTAATAATGAATATTCTATTGGATTAAAATAGAAGTAGCTGTCCATTTAAAATTCAACCTGAACTGAGTGGTGTGGTTTGCTTTACATGCATTGGAGAAAATTCAGCTGAAATCCTTTCTGCCCCCTGGTGGATTTTAATGCCCAAACAGATAAAACAATGTTTTAGTTTTGCGGGAAAATATTTGTACAGAAATCAATGTTTAGTTTATTTTAGCAAATATGTTTCTATATTTGTTCAAAATTAATAAGGTTCTAACTAACAGAAACAACCTGATTTAGATTAATCAAAAAGACACAATTTATGGAAGGATATGAGGGTCACTTATGGGTTCAAACTTTGACCTTGGGAAGAATAGGAATCCAGGATCCTGGGACCTTAATGGTAAGAATTTATGAAATTTACCTTAAGAATACTGCCATTGATAAGACAAAATGCTCAATTTCTATGTTTTCCCATTCAAAAATCAAAATTTTTTGAAGGGAGTTGCCGATTGGCCCAGATAGGATCATGTGTTGACATTAAAGAGTGAGTTTTGGCTGGAAATAAAACCGCTGTTCCCTGGCTATTTCTCCTCTACGTGGTGAGACATTTCCAACAGCATGTCAGAACTTCTCACTCCTGTGAATTACTGAACATTTCTTCAGTCTATTTGCTTGAGTTACATGCCAAGAAGAGAAGCTGTAATAGGGATAAGAAGGAAGGAGCTGAATTCTGTTTATCTTACTAATTCCACTGCATCACTGATTTATCATCAGTGTGCAAAGAACCTTACATGATTCACGGGCTGTCCTTGGTTTGCTGTAGAGACTTAGAATCTTCCTACATCATCATCTGGAGTTATGTCACTGTTATTAAAACAGCAACTTCCAAAATTAAAATTAGTTCAACAGCTTCAAAGCATTTGTGGAATGACTTTAAATATGAAAATATCAATAAATGAAAGATTCCTGAGCTGTGTTCTAATGGATACTATTTCCTGTATGTTGGAGTGAAATACAGAGACAGTAACCATTTATTTTTGAATGTACACTGTATATAAAAACATCAGATTGAGCAGTTTCTCATCTTATTAATTCTTATGAAATTCAATTATGAGGTAGTGCTTACCAGTGTTCAGCCTCATTCTAGAGAAAAGGGAACTGAAGCTCAGGGATTTTTTAATAACTTCCTCAAGCGTATGCAGACATCACCTGGCAGAATTAAGATTTGAATTAAGATTTATTCCTGTGTTTTCTGATTCTAAGCCTGATACTCTTTGGACTGTATAGCATTGCTAACATAGTCTGAGTCCTTCCAGTTGGGTCTGAATATGCCTAGTGGGTGTGTCATCATCCATGGGATGGAGCGCACATCCTGGTGTCTGTAGGTTAGACCTGACAGGAAAGGTTGCTCATGAATCAGCTTGGACAGACAGCATAATTTACAAAGAGAGAGGAGAGAGAGAGAGGGAGGGAGAGAAGAAGAGGAAGAAGAAGAAGGAGGAGGAGGAGGAGGAAGAGGGGGAGGAGGAGGAGGGGGGGGAGGAGGAGGAGGAGGAAGAGGGGGAGGGGGAGGAGAAGGGGGAGAAGAAAGAAGAAAAGAAGGAAAGAAAAAGAAAAAAAGAAAGGAAAAGAAAAGAAAGGAAGGAAAGAAGGAGAAGGGAAGACAAAGTCATAACCAGAAATGGCAAAAGCACGCAGCAAATCTTAGATATGAGTCTAAGATATAGCAGAGACATAAACTTGGAGTCTGGGAAATGAACGGAGAGCAGAGGAGATTTATGGAGGCTTTAGTTTAGATATTTAGGAGACAGTCTATGAATAGGAGTAGATCAGATTATATTGGAATGAATACTCAGGAGAGGCATGAAGTCAGGTTCATTGTTTGAAAAAGCTATATGGAGCTTGGAGTGTGTTGCCTCCTTTCTCCCATCCCCTGTAATTTGCCAAGTCACACAGAACCAGAGTTTCTCTGGAGCTTTTTGGTTCTATGTTGTAAGTCTATGTTGCATCTAGAAAGATCTGTGGAGTGAGATCCCAGAAATATGCCCCCAGCTACATGTCTTACTGAATCAAGTACAGGCAACTACTGGTGGTGATACTTAAAGGCTAGAATTTCTTGTTCCAAGGATTTTGGTCCTATCTTACAAGTGTGTGGGTCCTGGGGCCAAGGAATAAGAATATCATGGTTCTAAGCATGTTTTCTCAAGAAGAAGTTGGTAAAATGGGTTAGATGTGGATGGAATGGGAAGCTTTAAGCTATTGGTTGATGGGTATATGATTTCAGATACTTAGGATGTCTCTGAAGATTGAGATTGCTACTCCAGATGGTCTGTGGCTGACCTTTTTCAGGCCTTTTATAAGGATGGCTAGCAGATTATCCCTAATAGAATTGTATGAAATATTCATTTATAAGAACCAACAAATTCCTTCTATTTGGTGTTCTAATGATGTCCTCATACTTTGAGGACATTACATCATTAACTATAAGCCATTGCTAAGTTCAAGCTTCAATTAGTCAACTGAATAAGCTTTTAATATTATTCACAGGGGCTCAAACAATCCAGTAAATCCAAGATCCTCGGTGACTTTGAATCCATGTCAATGAACTCAGACAGACTTGATTGCTACATTTTTAAAATACCCTTCCATGTATACCCCAGGCTCCCTAAGTAAGTCTGGCAAAATCCTTTAATCTATTGGTGTATACATTACCTCTTTCTAGAGTAAGCCTCATTCCTCTCTAACTCTGCTATTTGGGAGTATAGCTCATAAGGCCTGGAGGCAATGAGAGGCAGTGGGGTATGTCCTGAGAAGAATCCATATGAGTTTGCAAAGCAGCTTTTACAGATATATCATTTAAAGACTTGAATGTAGAGGAGGACAGATTTCCTCAGAGTGGAGGAGGGTGGAGGGAGACAGGGGAGTTCAGTGCATTTGGAAGATGAGTTTTTAATTTCATCCATTTCTACTTAAATGTCTCCATTCTATGATTCAGAGTCCTGCTTCTTCTAAGCAGGGTCTTTATTTTAACAAAATGACCTGTAAGGGACAAGCATTTGCTTGGAGCTGTAATTCTGCTAATATTGCAATTGGACTCTGGCTTAGTTATTTATTAGCTGTCTCTACTCTGTGACTGTGAATTAAGAGACCCAGTTAAAGTCACCACAAGGACTTTCTGGTTCTTCTTCATGAGAGCTTTTAATTGTATTCTTGTATTCATGTTCATGTTTAAATTTGAATTTGTGTTTATATTGGTTAATTTCCATTTTTCTCCACTGTGCTCTCTGGCTGTCAGGAGAAGCAGCATGGATCCATAATCTTTATCATCAGTGCTGTGTCTACAGTACCTCACACACTTGATATTCTAGTAACTTGCTCTCCATCTGCACACTATATAATACTGCCAGCAGTGGGTAATCCTGATGCTTTTACATGTTGCAGATCACCTGCATCCCATTTTTGCCTGGTGAAGAAAATAATCCTTGCATTCTTCAAATATATGACCAAGTCCCACCCAATTCCAGAATCCTGTGCTGAGAGTCTGTTTTCTGACACTATGTAATTGCCAATTTTATGTGTAAAATTGGCTAGGGCATGGTCCTCAGTTAATCAATCCAACATTAATCTAGGTGTTATTGTGAAGTTATTTTGTAAATGTCATTAAGTAAAGGATGGAAGCAGGGGACTGGGTTGTGACACCAAGAAGGGACATAGGCCATGGAATGCAGGTGGCCTCCAAAGGCTAAAAAAAAAAAACAAACAAAGGAATATAGTCTACCCTGAAGCCTCCAGAAGTAATGTAATCTTGTGACACCTCGATTTTAGACTTCTGACTTTAGGAACGGTAAGAGAGTGAATTTATGCTGTTTTAAGCTACTGAGTTCATGGTCATTTGTTGCAGCAGTAATAGGAAATGAATACAGATTTTTGTACCAGCAGTGGGTATTACTTAGACTATATTTATTGGGATGCCAATAGGAATGCATACTCAAAATAAGATACTTTGATACAAAGGGACTGTTTATAAGGCACAGTTGCAGAAGAACCACAAGTGACAGTGCAGTAATTAGGGACCTTGCGCCTTCTGGATAATAGTTATTCTTAAAATGAAAAAATGAGGTAAGAGAACAATTTCCAGAACTTAAAGGGAGATCACTGTATAATTGTATAGTTCATCTGCCTGATGCACAGCAAAGAATGGGCTTATTCAAGAGCTAGCCAAATGAAGAGATGGGAGGCTGTCTCAAATCTGTCTCATCCCCCTGAGAATAGAACAAGTTTTTATAATTACAGGGATTGTAGTTACATGCATATTGGTGAAAAAGTCAGGGAAGTTTTTGACTATTTGTGAGGAAAGATGGAGCATGTACATTGAGCAAACATATACGTAACATCCCATGTTCACTTTGGTGCAAAGACTTAACATTAAAATGAGGCAAAATTCAGCCCCTGACCTTAGAAGTTCATCTTAGGACAAAGAGAGGGGCATGCACATGCTCTGAGAGCTGGTGTAAAATGGATGGGGTCTTGGGTTTGTTGTCTGGGGTAAGGAATGCAAGGCTTTGCTTGTTTGAGGCTGGAGCCATATTGGTGACCTTCATTTCTGTCAGTCTGGGTCTCTGTAGAGACAGCAAGTGGATTTGTTAAGGGGTCTGAAAAGACACAAAAGCTGTTTAGAGAGAAAAAAGTCCCTGGCAAAGCTAAGTTTTCTGTTAGTCTTAACCTCATTAACCCTATGGGGCTAAGGTCTATTTATTGTCATATTTATTTCTCCCTACTTTCATATTAAAGATGTTTTCTAGCTCAGGGACCAGTAGACTATAGCTTGCAGGCCAAATCTTGCCTGTAGCTTATTTTTATACAGCCCACAAGCCAGGAATAGCTTTATACTTTTTAAAGCCTTAGGGGAAAAAGAATATGTGACAGAGATTCTATTGCAAAACCTAAAATAATATAAAAAGTAAAATAAGACAAAAAAGAGTAAGGAAGAGAAAGAGGTAGAAATAAGTCATAGACATGAGGAAATCTGAGGATGTATCTAAGCTGTCTAATATCCAAATAATAGGAGTTTCAGAAAGAAAGAACAGAAAAAACAAAACCATGGCAGGAGTGGCAATCATCAATAAGATAGCTCAGAAAATATCTCTAATGGAAGGACATGAGTTTTTATATTGGAAAGCTTCTATAAGTGTCCAGCACAAAAATTACATTAGATCAAGGTATCGTTACAAAAATTCTGAACACTGAGTATGGAGCAGAAGTTTTTCTGACCTTCTGAAGGGAATATAACATTTCAGGTCATCTATAAAAGATCAGGATGAGTTTGGCTTTCTCAACAGAATACTTGAAGTAAGGGGAAAATGGAAAGGTATTTTTTTTAAGAGATTTTTTTTAAAAGAGATTTATTATTAATGAGAGAGAGAGAGGGAGGGAGAAGGGGTAAAGGAAGAGAGAGAGAGTCTGAGGTAGACTCCACACTGAGTGTGAGCCAGATGTGGGTTTCTATCCCATGATCCTGAAATCATGACCTGAGCTGAAACCAAGATTCAGACATTTAACTGACTGAGCCACCCAGGCACTGCAGTATTTTGAAATTCTGAAGAAAATTATCTCCTCCCTCAAATTCATTCCTTATGAAGAAGCAAATATATTTTCAATCATTCAAGTTTTCAAAAATTTACTGCCATTCTGTTTTCCTCAAAATCTATTGGAAGATGTGACCCATCAAGAAACAACAGTTAAGAGTAGGAAGAAGAAAACATTTCATACAAGAAACATAGTATCCAACACAGATGAGCGGGCCTTGGAATCCCTGGAATGATAGTAAATGGAGATCCCAGGATTATAACTGGGCACCAAAAACAGGGTGACTAATGTAGATTAGACCAAGTGACTCAAAAGACAGAATCATGTGTTTTCATTGGGATCTCAGAAGCCATTATGCCTTTTTTTCCCCATTTTCTTCTCTTGAGAGAAAGAGAAAGAGCATGAGTGGGGGGAGGAAAGGGAGAGAGAGAGAGGAGGAGAGAGAGAACCTTCAGTAGGCTCCACACTAAACATGGAGCCTGACATGGGGGCTCGATCCCATAACCCCGAGATCACAACCTAAGCCGAAATCAAGTTAGATGCCCAACAGACTGAGCCACTCAGACACCCCATTGTGTCTTTTTTTTTTTTTTTTTTTTTTTTTTTAAATCTGAAGACACAATATCCAGTTCTATCTGGCCAAGACTTTTTTTAGTCTTTGGCTTGTCTTAATAAAGTTCCTATAATCCTCTGAATGCTCTCTTGCTTGGATCAGTTAAGATATTCTTTTCACCTCATGGAAGTTCTATTTTGATTTATTTCTGAGAGATGTTGGTAGGTCAATGTGAGCTTCAAATCAGATCACTGTTGTAAGTCAGCAACTCACTGGATCTGACCACATTTTTCCCAGACATCAGTAGCTGGTCTATACTGCAGCCTTGTCAAATGCCTGTAGCCCTATACTCAGGTTTCATTCATGATTTTTCCAGAAAGGGGTCTTACAAGATCACAAGGTAGCTCATTCCACACTACTGTCCAGAGATCCTAAATTTTTATTCTATAAGGCAATTTTATATAGTATGAGAAGTATTGGCTTGTCTTTACATGGATAAGTTCAGATTTTCAAGCATGAATAATATTTTATGTAGGGACATTCAGTGGCAAAACCATAAAGAAAATTTAAAAAGTTAAGATACCTTGGGAGCATGAAAGGGGGAAGTAGAAAGGAAGGCATATAATTGAATAAGATGCCTTAACGTTTTTAAATTTTTTTACTTGAAGTGGGTAGCCAGTAAATGGTATTCATTATTCTTGAAATTATTCTTAAATATTTTAATTTGAGGCAAAAGAGGCTAGGTGTAACAGACATTGATTTTGCTTAGCATTTTCTGATTCTGATGCTGATATCAAATTTGGAATTCATGGGAGACATAATCCTTGAGCAATGAGTCTTTTGGAATGAAGTGAGCAATTCAAGCTCTCCTTTTTTGTGTATGGCTCACAATTAAAAAAAATAGGATTAGGGGGCCTTGGTGGCTCAGTGGGTTAGGCCTCTGCCTTCAGCTTGGGTCATGATCTCAGGGTTCTGGGATCGTGTCCCACGTTGGGCTCTCTGCTCAGCGGTGAGCCTGCTTCCCCCTCTCTCGCCTGTCTCTCTACCTACTTGTGAGCTCTCTCTCTCTCTGTCAATAAATAAATAAAATCTTTAAAAAAATATGATTAACATTTCCTATGTCACCTAAAAGAAAATCAATTTACTGCTTCATTTGACATATATATTACTGAGCAACAACCCTATGCTAGCTTCCTGTTGTAAGTCAGTAATGAAAAGAATAAAAACAAAGTAATCCTTGGCTTCATGGAGCTCCTAGTCAAGGGGGAGAGAAAGACATGCACCTTCATTAGACCATGAATGCTAGAAGGAGAGTGGATAAGCTAATGTAATCACCCCCGCGACACACCCCACTCTCCGCACCATGCCTAGAAGTAATTACTGGGATAAAAAATTATCAGAATTCTTTAAAATGCATAGCTTGGTTTTTCAGAAAGAAAAGACAAGACTCAGATGATATAAATGAAAAACAACTAGAAATTTAAAATGTGCACACATGAGCCCATGCTGTGGCTTCTGTGTGTGAGGAATTCAATGGTCTCCCTAACAGAGTCCTTGGTGTGGGAGGAAGCTTTAGGTCCATGCAAGGTGGGCAATTATTTCAATGCACTTGATCCCACTCATTAATTATAACCCTGAAATCAAAACATTGAGAGCAGACAAAGGGAAAGATAGAACAGACATCAAACTGAAGTTCTGAATTGGGGCAAAAAGTGACAAGATACAGATGAGACAAACTCCTGCTTAGCATTCTGGGATTCCAGTACTAAATAGAATTTCTGGGGATGATAATTCTTTTTTTTTTTTTTTTTTAATTTGACAGACAGAGATCACAAGTTGGCAGAGAGGCAGGTAGAGAGAGAAGGGGAAGCAGGCTCCCCGCTGAGCAGAGAGCCTGATGAGGGGCTCCATCCCAGAACCCTGGGATCATGACCTGAATCTAAGGCAGATGCTTTAACCCACCGAGCCACCCAGGCGCCCCTGGGGATGATAATTCTTAAGCAGTGCATCTTTTCTAGGAGTCTGGCTAATCCTAATGCCATGGCCATAGGTGCCCTTTTAATCTTCCTTCTTTGCATATCAAAAAGAGCAGGAAAATACTTCTCCTAGGTTCAAAAATCAAAAATCAAAACAAAACAAAACAACAATAGTAGCTCCCAATTAGCTGTTCTCTAAATTGAATTTACTGAAATGTAAATGTTTATGTCAAACTGATTTCCTAAAAGGTATTGTTTGTACAAATTAATTTAGGACCAAAATGCCTTTGATGACATCTGAGTTCTTGGTTGCCTTTCCCATAAGTGGACTTATTTCCTAACCCTATGTCATATCATCAAATTGGAAATTTAGACTTGGATCTAGACTTTCATAGCTAGCAAGAAGTTAAAAAACAAGTATCCCTTAGGAGGAGGAAGTGAAAAGTTATTTAAACTTTCTCTTTCTTCCCTTAGAATACTTGGTATTCCTTGCAAGCTTGTCTGTGATCAATAAGTATGGCAGAGGATATAAGAAGTAGGAACTTTTGGTATGTACCATTTTTATCATCTCTCAATTCAACTTAGCAAACAAACCTTACAAAACGTTGCTATTAATAGTAACTGTAATAATAGTAGGGTAAAATTCAGATGATCAACCACTGTTTTATCATTTTTTTAATTATGGAAAGCTCTCAAACATACAAAAGTAGAGAAATAACATAGAATAGAAAACACCTGTATATTCACTATATATTCACCTATATATCCACCACCCAGAGTAGATAATTATTGATATGTTTTTTCTGCCCTCACCCACTTTTCTCTGTTCCTAAATCATTTTGAAGCAAATTTCAGTAATTTATTTAAAGAATAAATGCTTTAATATACATTTCCAAAGACTTGACTCTTTATAAAAATTTAGCATGACCATAATATCATTATTACTTCTAAAAAATTAGTAATTATTCCTTAATATCATCAAATATTCAGAGCTCAAATTTCTCCAGTTGATCAGTTTTTTTTTTTAAGATTTTATTCATTTATTTGGAAGAGAGAGAGAGAGCATAAGAAAGATCATGAGCAGGGGAGAGGGAGAGGGAGAAGCAAGCTCCCCACTGAGCTGGGAACCTGAGGCTGGATTTGATCCCAGTAACCTGGGATCATGACCTGAGCTGAAAGCAGATGCTTAACTGACTGAGCCACCCAGGTGCCCTTGACCAGCTATTCTTAACTATACAAGGCCTAACAAAAGAGAAAAAGAATTCTGAATTGTTATCAGGAAGTTTTACAGTGATGATTTAACACAGAGAAGAGAATATTTTGACATTAATGGTAAATTAAATGCAGTATGTAATTTCATCTGGCTGCTCAGCTGAACAACTTAGTCACTGAACTTCCATATATTAACTTAAAATGTGCACATGTGGGGCACCTGGGTGGCTCAGTGGGTTAAGCCTCTGCCTTCGGCTCGGGTCGTGATCCTGGGTTCCTGGGATCGAGCCCCACATCGGGCTCTCTGCTCTGTGGGGAGCCTGCTTCCTCCTCTCTCTCTGCCTGCCTCTCTGCCTACTTGTGATCTCTGTCGGATAAATGAAGAAAAAATCTTTTAGAAAAAAAAATGTGCACACATTCCAGAACATTCCTGAGGAACAGTGTGAATGGCTGCCCCTCTAATAGGCCTGGAGTGGGTGGGGGGGAGATAATTTTGTTTGGGGAATGCAGGAGAGCTCCTTTAGTAATGCAAGATTGGGGAACCAGACTAGAAAACAGAATCTGGAAAATTTAAGCTGTCTAGGTAGCAGACTTATGAGGGTCCAGCTCCTGGAATAACAAAGTGGCATATGTTAAATCCCTCACTGCAGATTTCAGATTCTAGGCAGGCATTAGCATTGTCCTAAATTTGAACATATGTCCTGCCTTGGCTGAGGGGGGTGCTTTACAATCTGACTCACAGTCTTGCTAGACACTACTTAGTGCAGCTTCCACAACAGTAGAGGTGCTATTATTGAAATAAGATAGAATCGTTACTGGGAAACCAAAGAGCCACAGGGAGAGTGGAAATGGTCATGACATCAACATGCTGCTTCAGTGAGGAGATTAAGAAAAATCTAGAAAGAAGAACATAAAAAAAAAAAAAAAAACAACAACTTTTTTTTTTTTTTAATTTAATGTACTGGAGTATGTCTGAAGGAAAAATAGAAAAATAGTACTGTAATGAAGCGAGGTGTCATTCCCTTGTAATTCTGCTGAAAAGTAAAGAAGCAAATAATCTTTGTTTTTCTTCAGTTACCTGATCATATTTTAAATTTTCGTTCTGTGTTTTCCTTATGTTATTCATGAACAGCTAACGTTATGTTACTTTCCTTATTATTATGCTATTTCTTAATTGCCAATGCAACTTTTGTAAGAGCAGACTTTAAATTTTTTTTATTTTGAAATAATTTTAGATTTGCAGACAAACTGCAAAGATAGAAAAAATGACCTTGTACCCCCCTCCCCCACTAGCTTCCCCCATCACTGAAATCATACATTACTGTGTATGTATGAAAATGTACAATCTTTTGTACATTTGGTCAAAACTAGGAAACTGACATTAGTACATTACTATTGAGGCAATTTCATACTTTATTTAGATTTTTCAGGACATTTAGGTTTCCCATGAACATCCTCTTCCTGATGCAGGATCCAGGAGAAGGTACTATATTGCATGTAGTTGTCGTGTCCCTAGTTTCCCCTGGTCTGTGACAGTTGTTTCTTCTCTTATCTTTTATAACCTGGACAGTTTTGAGGAATAGAGGCCAAGCAAAACCAGTTTGGATTTGTCTAATATTTTTCTCATGGTAAGATGAGAATTATGGGCTTTAGGAATGAAGACCAACCACAGAGAGTTTTCGTCTCATCATGTAATATCAAAGAATGTATCACATCCATGTGACAACACAGATGCCAAGAACCTTCATCACTTGCTTAAGGAGGTGTTGCCTAGGTCTGTCCACTGCAAAGTCACTTTTTTTCCCTTTCTCTACTTCATTATTTAGGAATGAGTCACTAAATCTAACACTTCCTCAAGAGATGGGGAGTGGGGATTAAGCTCCATCTTGTAGACAAGGGAATATCTCCATATACTCTTTTGAGTTCTCCTATAAGGAAGATTTGTGAAAGAAGACTTTTTGATTCACAGTAGATTGCTTAGGAAAGATTGCACATTTTCAGAACATAGGTATTTACCCAGTTACCTCTATGATAGAGAAATCTGTTACCCTCTCCCTCCCTGTCTTCATCAATGCATTCACACTGTGGTTAAAGAAGAAAAAGTTAAATTTGTCAGTGGTTGAAGGTCATTCAACATTATTTGTCATTAAATGACTCATAAATGTTCATCATAGGCCATGTATATATATCAAAACAAACAGTTGGGAAAAAAGTTGAAAAATCCAATCTTCTGTAAACACCAAAATAATTAGTCTGACTACTTTTGGCAGGAACAAGTTGATGAATTTGGTACATTTTATGTCATCCCATTAACATTTTTCACTGGGGAAGTCTGCTTAGGTATTGCAACTGTTCAATCATGATGTATAGTCCACATTGGGAGAACCATGGTTTATGACTTTCTTTCTGCACAGTGTGAAATTGATTACAACTTATGCTACACTTTTCGTTATTCGACAGATGGGCAAACCCAAAGAATCATTTAAATTGAAGTCTTGTCCTTCAAATCAGATTTGAAAAAGGAGCATGTTGTTTGAATTAAAACTACAGATTAGTGCTGATTTGCTTGTGGGGGACGTGAAGGTTTTGTCAGGCTCCAGAAGGATCTCTTGGTTTCCTTCTCACTTCTGAGGCTGGTTCTTCATGATCCTCCCTGGGCTGGAAAGACCAGCTGATTCACTGACCGCTGTATTGACAAAAATCAATGCCCCTCTTGCACGGGGAGATTGGGCAAGAACGGGGTTTGTTGTTCCGGGCACCTTCCAGGGTGGGAAGGCATCGGGTTTGGTAAATTAGTTGAGAATGAAATATAAATGTTTGCATTTAAGTTATGGGTGCCTCGTAAGCTGAGCCCACTGTGTAACAGAAAGCAGGCGAGTCACAGGTCTTGGTTGAATGACTGTTCTAGCCTTATTCTAGGTAGGACCAATAACAAGCCAAAAGAGACAGGGTGGATTACAAGTGTATGTAAAGTGACATTAGTGGGCTCCTCTTCTCCAGCCTGGGTTTAAGTGCTTCGAAGACAACACTAAACACGAAGGAAGCTGCAGATAGGGCCCACCTGAGTGAAATCTGAACCTTTCTCTGTCTATAAAAAAGAAAGTGGTGGTTTATCCTTCTTCAAACTCCAGGAATCAGAATCAGAATAATTTGGCTCAGAATCTTGGCATCTGCAAAATTAAACAAATATCATTTTTAGCCTCTGTACACAGCTTGTGGTGATTTCTGATACTGCTACATATTTTAAACTCCCTGAGGAGGCAAAGGCACATATTTGCTGAATAGTCCCTAAACACACACACATATTTACACTGACAAATTTACAAAGATCTAACATCATTATGATCATCGATTTATATGACAAACAAGAGAACTCCACCACAGAGGATATAGTCCCTAGCAGTTGACAGCTGAGAAAAACACAAGATATATCTCAAGCAGAACAGTTTCATAGAAGATAGATATTCTCAACCATACTATGGAATAGAGGTAAAGTACCTGTACTTAAGAGCATTTCAAAGACTATTTAGAGCTATAGGTTCTATAGGCTTGTGTGTTTATTATCATTATTTTTTCTCAGTCGTAATATATGAATTATATCGCTGTTTCCCTGACAAGACTGTAAGTATATTTGATCAGAGACCACTCATTATTTCATCTGTAGTGCACAGCATTGCACCAGGCACACGTAGGTAATTGATATATATTTGTTGGGTGAATCAACAAACTATGAAAAGATGTAAGGTTCACTTGTCTCTAGTTTTGTCATTCAAGAATGTACTGCCCATAAAGAACTTAGCAAACTCAACACCCAAAGAACAAATAATCCAATCAAGAAATGGGCAGAGGACATGAACAGACATTTCTGCAAAGAAGACATCCAGATGGCCAACAGACACATGAAAAAGTGCTCCATATCACTCGGCATCAGGGAAATACAAATCAAAACCACAATGCGATATCACCTCACACCAGTCAGAATGGCTAAAATCAACAAGTCAGGAAATGACAGATGCTGGCGAGGATGCGGAGAAAGGGGAACCCTCCTACACTGTGGGTGGGAATGCAAGCTGGTGCAGCCACTCTGGAAAACAGCATGGAGGTTCCTCAAAATGTTGAAAATAGAACTGCCCTATGACCCAGCAATTGCACTATTGGGTATTTACCCTAAAGATACAAACGTAGTGATCCAAAGGGGCACATGCACCTGAATGTTTATAGTAGCAATGTCCACAATAGCCAAACTATGGAAAGAACCTAGATGTCCATCAACAGATGAATGGATCAAGAAGATGTGGTATATATTCACAATGGAATACTATGCAGCCATCAAAAGAAATGAAATCTTGCCATTTGCGACAACATGGATGGAACTAGAGCGTATCATGCTTAGCGAAATAAGTCAAGCAGAGAAAGACAACTATCATATGATCTCCCTGATATGAGGAAGTGGTGATGCAACATGGGGGCTTAAGTGGGTAGGAGAAGAATCAATGAAACAAGATGGGATTGGGAGGGAGACAAACCATAAGTGACTCTTAATCTCACAAAACAAACTGAGGGTTGCTGGGGGGAGGGGTTTTGGGAGAAGGGGGTGGGATTTATGGACATTGGGGAGGGTATGTGCTTTGGTGAGTGCTGTGAAGTGTGTAAACCTGGTGATTCACAGACCTGTACCCCTGGGGATAAAAATATATGTTTATAAAAAATAAAAAATTAAAAAAAAAGAGAATGTTACTGCCCTTAAATATAGACATATAGACATTTCTTGCTTTTTTTTTTCAAAGATTTTATTTATTTATTTGACAGACAGAGATCACAAGTAGGCAGAGAGTCAGGCAGAGAGAGAGAGAGAGAGAGAGAGAGAGAGAGAGAGACAGACGCCCCGCGGGGCAGAGAGAGCGAGACGGGGCGCGCGATCCCAGGCCCCCGAGATCATGACCCAAGCGAAGGAAGCCGCCCCAACCACCCAACCCCCCAGGCCCCCCTGCGTTTTTTTTTTTTTTTTTTTAAATTCGGATATTTTCACAGAACAACTGGCAAAGACTGATTCCAATCTAACTTAATCCAGTAGGTGTTTATTGAGAGTGAATTTTGAGCAAGTCAGTTTCGATAAGTGTTTTGGAACATGGTGAATAAGGCACTGTACCTGCTCTGCAGAGGTTCAAAGCCTCCAAATGTCCCACTTCCCTGTATGCGCACTGATGCTTTCAAATATAGACCATTGTCACGAAGCCCTATATATCACAGTTGATGGCACCTCCTGCTGGCCTGTGAAAGCCCACCACCCATTGGAATATTAGCTGGTGAGCCTAAAATCCTGTCCTCTGTAGTAGCTTGCTTTCATAAACCGTGAGCGCAACAGCTAGAGGTCATCCTTAATTCTCTAGTTGTTCCAGGCTCTCACTGATCAGTACTGTATTCACCAACTAGGTTTCCCAGGAGCTTGAGCAATTTTCCTTTGAAAGAATTTGGAACATATCTCTGTTTACATTCTCTCTGGGTTTAATCTACACTCCTGTTAGGAAGTACCCTCTGCCCTCAGCTGCACGGTGATGCTGTCTGTACCTACCCAAGGCAGCCAATCCCTCACCTTGGCTCTAGAGGTCACTGTGGCTGGTTTTATTCCTGGTAAGTTAACCAGTACTTCTCTCCAGCTCTGGTGGCCTCAAGATAACCTCACCTCTTCTTTATCCATTCGTCTGTTGAAGGGCCTTGACTCTTTCCACAGTTTGGTGACTGTGGCCATTGCTGCTATGAACATTGGGGTGCATGTGCCACTTCTTTTCACTACATCTGTATCTTTGGGGTAAATACCCAGTACTGCAATTGCAGGGTCATAGTATAGCTCTGGTTTTAATTTTCTGAAGAATCTCCACACTGTTTTCCAAAGTGGCTGCACTAGCTTGCATTGCCATCCACAGTGTAAGAGGGTTCCCCTTTCTCCACATCCTCTCCAATATTTGTTGTTTCCTGTCTTGTTAATTTTGGCCATTCTGACTGGTGTAAGGTGGCATCTCAATGTGGTTTTGAGGTGAATTTCCCTGATGGCTAATGACGATGAATAATGGAATGGAATATTACTCATTCCATTGGAATATTATGGAATATTACTCAGCCATCAGGAAGGATGAAAATCCAACTTTTGTATCAACATGGACAGGACTGGAGGAGATTATGCTGAGTGAAATCAGTCAACAGAGAAAGTCAATTATCATATGGTTTCACTTACTTGTGGAACATAAGGAATAACATGGAGGACATTAGGAGAAGAAAAAGTAAAGTGAATTGGGAGAAACTGGAGAGGGAGATAAAGCATGAGAGACTGTTGACTCTGAGAAACAAACTGAGGGTTTTAAAGGGAAGGGATGTGGGGGGCATGGGTGAGACTGGTGGGTATTAAGAAGGACACATATTGCGTGGAGCACTGGGTGTGGTACATAAACAATGAATCCTGGAACACTGAAAAAAAAAAAAAAAGATAACCTCACCTACTATCTTCTCCTGTGAAAAGACAGCCTTCAATCTCCCCTGCGTCTGAAAACAGTTCACCGGGCTTTCATTTCTTCTTGTGTTCTGTATGAACTTGTGTAGATTTATTCATATAGCAAATGTTTCATTTCAGCCAATATTATGTAAAGATTAAATATAATAGTTCTTCTTTTTTTTCTTTTCTCACCCATCCCCTGCCCGTCCCCCACCCAATTCCTAAATATAATAGTTCTTCTTGATATTTAACTCATTTCTCTGAAATGTCTCTCAGCCTTTAGATCTGTGTGTTAATTACTCCATAGTTACTTATGATTTCATTTTATTTCCACTATGGAATTATTGTCTGTCTCCTTTAAGAAATGTCTTGAGTTGTTGCCCTAAGATTTACAATACAGAACTTTTTAGTCTAACTTCAAATAGCATTATGCCATTTCCTATGTAGCAAATAAATTATATTAAATCTTTTCCCTGTCATCAGAATTTTACATTTTTGTTATACTATATTTGAGAAATATAGAGGTTAAAAGAGAAATAATAAAGAGAAATAAACATATAAATTCATTAAGTTGTATATTCTTTGCCTCAAATGCAAACATAGTATATTATGTTTTACCTATAGTACTGTAAGTTATCTTTTCACTATTTTCCATGGTGATTTTTTTCTGCATAGGGCAGCTATTATATATAGTTAGGCCTTATCAGCCATGTAGTCTGTCCCAAATACTCAGACTCTGAGGTTATAGCAAGATAGCAGCTGAAGACATAGAAAAATAGTTGGGTATACATATTTTCCAATAAAAGTTTACATACAAAAAATAGGCAGTGGGTGGGGGCTTGGTTTCTGGCTGTAATTTGTTAACTCTTGGTTTAGAAGTTATTAAGAGAATAATCATATAGATTGGCTAATTGAATTTAAATAAAAAAAAGAATAATCTTCCAAAATCGTCTTCTAAGAAATGACAACAAAACAGGATTGATAGTGATACTTAACACCAAGAGACCTGGTATAAAGAGACACCTGACATCAGGCTATCTCTGAAGATGATCAGGATAAAGAAGTACAAGGAGGAAATGTCCAAACTCAGCACATCTGCTCTCAGAGAATGTCATGGGTTCCCACCAACTGAGCATTTCTACTGACCTCTTCATGTCAGTTGGATATGACAATGTAATCACATTTATTTTGATAAAAAATGCCATTTTGTAATTAGATAGAAATAAATGTCATATACTTGTGAGCTGAGCTGTGAAAGTGAGTATCAATTTTTAATGTGCTTGACAGAGGTCCCTTTGACATTGCTGTTGAAAACTGACCTCTGTGCTTTGGGGAAAAAATATAATGTCCTGATAGAGTTTGGAATAAAGAGGAACAATAGGTTTATTGCTTTGCCAGGCAAAGGAGACTGCAGCAGGCTATGGTCTTTAAAAAACTATGAGCTCTCCCAGGGGAAGAGGCTGGGAGGTTTACAGAGAAACATAGGATCTAGCCGGTTTCAGCAGGAACTGTGGGGTGCTGCCAGCCTCCTTAATATTTTTCAGGGTCTTCCAGGTTTCCTGTAACAAAAGGCTAAGAAGGGGAGGAAGGGAGGTTTGCAGAAGAGAGGAAAAGGTTACTTAAAATAGAATTTTGCTGAAGCATTAGTGGAGCCATTTTGATTTTTGTTCAACTTTATACTTTTAAGTGGTTTCTACATGATCATGGGACACGATCTTCCTCATTGAAACCCAGCACTGATGGAGGGAGCACGGCTGGTGAAGTTGATGGCCCTCTCTGCCCCTAAGTTTGGGCCTTATTAGAATTCTAAGTTAATAAACAAGCTTTGGAAGCAAGGGAAATATCCCAGAAGGTAAATCAGAATCCTAATAAGGTTATAACCTTCAGAGAACCCTCTTTAAATCCCTTGGCTCATAATGTCACTTCCACAAAAGCCCAAAATAAAAGGGCCCTTTTCTCATATCAATGATCTCAAATGTGGAAAACTAGTATTTGTTACTCAATAAGTTTCTCTAAGGGTAAATATCAAATATCACTGCTAATTTGGGTTAAACTCATTTAGATACATTTAGAATTTCACTTCAATAACCAAAACCTTAAAATGATTTAATAATATATTCTAACTCTGACTGCAATGTATGCATTTTATAGATCTTAAATTCTATTATATATGGTACTTTACAAAAATAATAGAATGAATAGGAATTTAAAGATAGAAATAACAATTTCGTCAGTCCCTGCTACATAAAGGCACCTAATAACATTTGCTGAATTAAATACATTTTGCACAACATCAACTAATTTATGGGTTCCTAATGTAATCCACTTCTTGCCCACTGGAATATTGTCTAAATACATCACCTCAGTATTGGATCATTTGTGATGGAACCACTTTTTGCCTATGTCTGTGTTATTCAGGGTTTTTAGTTACAAACATCTACATTCTCTCTGTCTAGTTTAAGCTGAAAGAAGTTTATAAATAAACAAACATATACATTTATTTATTTATTTAAGATTATTTATTTATTTGACAGAGAGAGAGACCGCATAAGCAAGGGGAGTGGCAAGCAGATGGAGAGGGAGAAGCAGGCTCCCTACAGAGCAGGGAACATGATGTGGGACTCTATCCCAGGACCCTGGGATCATAACCTGAGCCTAAGTCATACCCTTAACTGACTGAGCCACCCAGGCACCTCTATCTAAGCTGAAAATAATTTAATAAAATGATTTTAGATGGATCACTGAACCATTACGTAGCCTGGAAGTGATCTCCAGGATAAGGATCCAAGAACATGAGAAACCAAGCAGCAGTATTGCCTAAGAAAATAATTTCTGTTATTGCCCTTATTAGTTGGCTAGGGCTTTTATAACAAGGCCGATTAATTTTCTCATGGGTCTGGGTGCTAGAAGTCTGAGATTAAGGTTTAGCAGGGTTGGTCTTTCCTTGGGCCTCCCTCCTTGGCCTGCAGACAACAGTCTTCTCATGGTGTCCTCACATGGTCTCTCATTTGTGCCTTTCCATCCCCTGATGACTCTTTGTATGTCCACATTCCCTTTATTTATTTATTTATTTTGACACAGAGAGAGGGAGAGAGAACACCAGCCAGGGAGAGGGAGAAGCAGGCTCTCCATCTAGCAAGGAGCCCAATGTGGGGCTCGATCCCAGGATCCTGAGATTATGACCAGAGCCAAAGGCAGATGCTCAAACAACTGAGCCACCCAGGTTCCCCCACATTCCTCTTATAAGGACTCCAGTCAGATTAGATTAGATCCATTCTAATGGTCTCATTCTAATGGCCTCATTTTACCTTAATCACTTTTTTAAAGACCCTATCTCCAAACACAGTCATATTTCAACACACTGGGTAATAGGGTTTCAACCTCTAAATTTGAGGGGGGATGCAGCCGAACCCATTATACTGCCTTTACCTATCACTAGAAGTTACTGGTTATGTTAGCTCCCAGGGACTTCACTTTTTGGCAGCTGACTCTGCTGCCTGCACCAAGGCCTGCTAGATGCCCCACAACTGAAACCACTAGACAAGGAAGGGAGAGAAGCAAAGGAAAGATGTGGGATCCACTGGGGTCTGGCTGCAGTCTGAACCCATGGGGAGCTCTGCAGCATGAAGATCTCTAGAGTTAGTCCACTGGAGGCGGGAGGTGGGGGCTTATCTTGCAAATTCCTGTGTCAGTAAGTCCTTTGGTTTGAGCTGCCTCCATGGGGAAGGCTTGATATCTCCAGGGAATTTCTGAGAAAGACTGAAGATGTTCTGGAGGAATCTGTGAGCTGGAAGTCAATACTTCCAGCAGCTGGGAAAAAGACACCCTGCCCTGTCCACGTTAAGACAGAACACCAACTCCATCCACTCTATCATGTGTTTGTCTCATGCAATAAATCAGGGGTGGGGGGCTGGCTGTCTAGCTGGTGAGATGGATTCAGCCTCTCCCCATAATTTACCACTCTTAGTAGACCCCTGTGTGAGAACATGAAGCTACTGCACCTCAAAGCACTAAACTTGTATTCCAGGGGGAAAGAAGGTGAGAAGGGAAATGAGGGTGATGGCAATGTACGGAAGGGAAACAAAAACTGTTCACATTTAAAAACCTTCAAGCTTCTGCTTGTGTATCAAGTGCCAGGACAAAGGAAGCTGGCCACTTCTAGGTGCAAAGGTTTTTAGCCGTATCTCCACAGTCAAGGAAAGGAGTGCAACGGGGGTGCGCAAAGCAGTTGGGTGGCCAACCCACGGGGTACCTAACCCAGGATTCTCCTACTTCATAATGCTGTTTTGCACCAAGAGTCTTAAGTTTTTAGGCTCCAAGTCTCTGTGGCCTGAGATATAAAGAAATAAGACAGTTTCCTCCAGTATGAGTGGATTTAATCTAGAATTGATTCTGCCAGGAAGAGTTCCTTGTTTCTCTATGATTTTATCTTTAGATTTCTTAAGAGCACAACTTCAAGGGGATCTTCACTCACACGAGCAAATGCTTAGTGACAATTTTAGGAACAGATGTTGGCAGATGTAAAGATTTCTCTGGGGAGTTGTTTTAGCTTCCTTAACAGTTAGATTTAAGGTGTTCCTTGCAAAATCCCATTCATTTAAGAATTTTCACGTGCATTATGAAATCCTGCTCCTTAGTCTTCTCTCAGCCAATGGATTTCTTTGAAAAAGGCTGTCAATATTCTTGGAACGTTTTTGTCAGATGGGATAAAAGTGAGCTAAACACCTAATGATGGCAGATGGTTTGACTTTTTCTGCCAATATTAGAGAAAAGAAAAAGCCAGTACCAGGTGAATTTTCTTGATGAGTTTTCTTCAGGGGAAAAGCTTTGATGGAATATATTTTATCTTATGTCAGCCTCATTACTAGAATCAAATCAGAGTTGATTCTCTTGCAAAATAATGTCACTATAAAGAGTGGTGGCAGGGTGCCTGGGTGGCACAGTTGGTTAAACATCTGACTCTTGGTTTCAGCTCAGGTCGTGATCTCAGGGTGGTGAGATCTAACCCCGAGTTGGGCTCCATGCTCTGTGCAGAGTCTGCTTTAAGTTTCTCTCCTTCTCTCTGCCCTTCCCCACCAGCACTTGCAATGTGTGTACTCTCTATCTAATAAAAAAATAAATCTTAAAAGAGTGGTGGCCTTTGGATTTTGTGAAAAAGAGCACCGCTGAGAGCATGTTTGTCACATTGGCAGTGAAGCTTTGAGTGTGGGCATTTCATTTTAAAAAAATCTTTTATTTTGAATTGTGATAAATAAACACAACATAAAATTTACTATTTTAACCACGTTATGGGAATAGTCCGCTCGCATTAAGTATACTTACACTGATGTGAGACCATCAACACCAGTGATCTCCTGAATCTCTGGAGGATCTCCCATCTGCTCTCGGGCTCAATGAATTTGACGATTTTAGGTATCAAAATAAGTGGAATCATATGTTTGCCCTTTTGTGTCTGCCTTAGTTTGCTTAGCATAAGATCCTCAAGCCTTACTCATATTGTAGCACATATCAGAATTTCCTTCCTCTTTAAGGCTGAGTAGTATTCTATTGTTTGGCCACACCGCATTTTGCTTACTCATCGTGCATCATTGGACATTCAAGCTGCATAAAGTATTGTATTTTGAAAGAACATTTGCCTGTGCCTTCTCTGAAATCCCTGGCTGGGTCTTGGCTTCCTGGGAGGCTTGTGGGGCTGGCATCGAGGGTTGGTCCAATGATGCTTGGGGAATGCCTTCCTGAGAGTTTGCTCCATACCATGAGCTCCTAGAAGGCATTGCACTGGTTAGTGCTGCTCAAAGAACAGATGGATTCAGCATCATTTGGGGACTGCCTGGGCATAAAGTTCCCTAGCCTCACTCCAGACCCACCTAATGGACATTTGGCAAGTGGGTCAAGGAGTCCATATTTTTCCATGCCCTCAGTTTTGTGCACTTCGAAGCCCAAGAAGCTCTGCATTAGGGGGAAGGAGGTATGGGGGAAGGGACGCCTGATCAGAGCTGGAGGAAGGGCCCAACCTTTGAGCAGGTGGACAGTGGTGACCAACCTTCCAGATTTGCTGGGCAGTGAAGGGTTCCCTAGGACTTGGGCTGTCAGTGTTAAAACTGGGGGGAGTCCTGGCAGAGCTCTGTAGCCAGCTGCCCTTACCGTGGGGGTGTTTGGAAGCATGTGTGTTTGTGAGTGTGTGTTTTGAACATGTGTTTGTATGTGTTTGTGAGCTTGGGTAGTTTGTGGTTGGGTGTTTATGAGTGTGTGTGTATTTGTGAATGTATGTGCTCATGTATTTGTGAGCGTGTGTGTGTTGTGAGCTCATGTGTTGTAAACATGTGTGTTTGTAAGCATTTGTGTGTGTGTATGTGTGTTTGTGAGTCTGGTGACTCACAAACTGGTGACCCTGACGTGGTGCTCTGGGATACAGCAGTCTTGGCACTGGATTCCTATCTTCAGCCCTGATCCCATGCCTTTAGCAGCATGGACAAAAAAAAATTCTGTCTGGATCCTTCCTTTTTCATGGGGAAGGATGCTCCCTCCCCTTGGATGCAGCCTTGTCAGAGTGACCTGCAAGACTGACCTTCAGGCTCATGAACAGCTCTCTCATGGCACATAGCACATGAAAGGGCCTCTCACCGTACCTCCATTCCCCTGAGCTCCTGGAGTGCAGGCTGGGCTGCACAGCTGTGGTGTTCCCAATACCTTGCACACTGCCTAACACATACTTTAAATGGCAGCAATTGAATAAATAACCAATGACTGTAAGAGGAAGATGTAGAAAAATATGCATTACCACCACTCCCGTGGAAAACACAACCTTGTAAATTATTTCTAGAAATTTCTTCAGGTATTCCCTCCTTTCTTTCTACTCCTTTTCATGTCAATCAAAAAAACCCCCCAAAACCTACTATGTCTAGAGACTATGCTAGACACACTCATGTTCTCATATGATTTGAAGAGATTCATTATATTCAGTGAGGAGAATAAAGGTATTCAAACTGACTGCTGGGAGTTATGTAGATAGACTTAATATTTTTCTTTTTTTCTTTGTCATAGAGATTTGAAGTTCATTCTTTTTAAATTTCGCAAAATTTGTCAGCAAAAGAAATCACCAAGAAAATCAAAACACAAAAGACTTCATTAAGGGAAATGTAGATGACAATAAAATTGACATTGGGATCTACTCTGTCTTCACAGAGTTGTAACTAACCAGATTAAATTCCTTTTGGCCCTGAGCATATATGTGAATATTGAAAGCCACTCCTGGGATCCAGGATATGCACTGCAGTTTCTCATTGATCTGGCCAACATTTTGAAGCTAGCGGGTGTTATTAACAAGTAGGAGAATCACATTCCTGGGGCTACTGGCCTCTAGGTCTCTCAAAGGTAATAATGAGCTACACTTTATTGATGACTTTCTACCTTTAGGAATGACAGCCTACCTAAAGTAGGATGACACCTACCGTTAGGTGCTTTTTTTTTTTTTTTCCACTAGGTGCTTTACCCACAGTGTTTAGGACATTCTCAATGAGGCTTGCAAGGTAGGTCTGCATTTCTAGATGAGCAATCTGGGCTCAGAAAAGTGGAGACTTGCCCATAACACTCCAGTGCCATAGAGGTGAAGGAGGAGCCAACGCCCTGACTAAGACATCACTGTACAAGCAGGGGACAGTAGGCCTCAAGGAGTAGAGTCTAGGCACACACCAATCATACCTGTGCAAATGCTCACTACAGTTCCATATTGCCAATCACACCCTCAAATACTGACCCATTCACTTTCTCCAATTCCCTAGCTGACTGTACCCTCCACAAGGGAAGTCTCTTGGGTTGGTCTGCCCACCATACCTCCTCTGTGTGTTCCCCAAGACACAAACCTGCTTGTCAGCTGCACCATTGCGGCCCCTGAGGGCAGGGTGGAGAATAAGGAGCATGCTCACTGCAAACCACACATTCCCATCTTGGTCACTTATTAGCTTGGTCACAATTTGTATTTAGCTGTGTGACCTGGGCAAGCCACTTAACTCCATGGCAGTTCAGTCTCTCCATCACCTAAGTGGGGATGATGGTGATGGTGGTCATAGTGCCTTTTGTTTTGTATGTGAATGCATTAATCCTTCTGTGGTACTTATAGCAGCAGCTAGCATATGGAAAGCACGATATTTCTGAAATTGGGATATGCGTCTTACATCCAAAAGTCCATCACAATTTAGCTAGAAGGGTGCTTGCTTAGTGGTCCGCAAATTAAGAGTATTATAAAAAACTGAAAGTCTCTTAGATTTGACAAAGCTAGTGGGTTTGTTAAATAACATTAGTAAGTCTCGCTTTTCTCATCCATTAAGAAACCTCCCACTTTAAGCCAGTTTTTGTTTTCATCCTGACCTATAAAACCCTTTAGGATGTATGGGTTGAAAAGAAATGAGGGGGGATGCATTATGCAGTTAGCAATTTTATATAGCACATAGACATTTTGTTCTAAGTCCACATTATCCTTTTCTTGTATCACTCTGCAGCATGGCCCATGCCTTCTCTTCTGTTAGAATGAATTCCCTTACTGATGAACTGCTACTCAGCTTTTGTCCTTAAATGCCATCTTCTTGGGAAAGCTCTTACCGATACCCCGAGAAGAATTCATGTCCTTGTCAACAACTTTTTTTTTTAAAAAAAGATTTTATTTGTTAATTTATTTGAGAGAGAGAGAGTGAGAGAGCATGAGAGCGGGTGAGGGGCAGAGGGAGCAGCAGGTTGAGGGAGAAACAGACTCCCTGCTGAGCAGGGAGCCGACAACAGGCTCAAACCGGGTACTCGAGGAACATGACCTGAGCTGAAGGCAGATGCTTAACCAACTGACCCACCCGGAGACTGCAGGACACGACTTTTGAAATTTAGGAAACTGAGATTTGAAACTTGTCAGGAGCTTGTTAATATCTCACAACAGAAAGAAATAAGTACTTTCCCCCCAGAAATCATTTAGCTAAATAATTAAATAATGATTCAGATATTTCTTAAAATTTACAATTAAAAACTAAAAGTGGAGCTCCTGGGTGGCTCATTCGGTTAAGTGTCTGACCCTTGTCATGACCTCAGGGTTGAGAGACTGAGCCTGGTGTCAGGCATGGAACTGGCTTAAGATTTTTTTTCGGGGTGCCTGGGTAACTCAGTGAGTTAAGCCTTTGCCTTTAGCTCATGTCATGATCTCAGGGTCCTGGGATCATGACCTGAGCTGAAAGCAGAGGCTTTAACCCATTGAACCATCCAGGAGCCCCAAATATATAAAATCTTAAAAAAAAAAAAAAGAGGAATTAAAAATAAAAAGATTATCTTTTCCCTCCCCCACTTCTCCCTCCTTCTCAAACAAACCAACAAACAAAAAAGAAAAAAAGAAAAAGAAAAACTAAAAGCAATAGTATTTTGACAAAAATGTGTTAAATCTGCAAATGGAAAAAAATGTAAAATGTTTGTTCAATCAATTGATTTCTAATTCCATGCACTTAAATAACAGATGAGTATGTTAAATAAAAAAAAAATTAAATGCAATAAATTTTAAAGATGTGATTGGCTTTATTAATCAATGTATCAATCAGGCAGCATCCCATCCAGCAAATAGAGGGGAGCTCCAAAGGGTTACAGAAAAGGAAATTTTTTTAAAAGGTGGAAAGGAAGTGGAAAAAAGAAAATTATTAACAAAGAGTCCATTTGAGGGAAGATTGCCCTCCCAAGGAAGATGGAAGGGGTATATCAGTAACTTATAGTGCCAGGAAATTTCTATGGTGACCATTAAAGGGTATATTTCTGGGGACCTGAAACTATAGTCAGGTTAGATATTAAGTTTTGGTTTATTGACTTGGGGTCTTAATCTAGGTGATGCTATCTGGTTTTCTTTTTAATAAGTAGCTTGAGAGCTTTCAACCATTTTCCAAAGATACAAACTTTAAAAGTTGTGAAATGCTAGGAGCACCTGGCTGGCTCAGTCAGAAGAGTCTGTGACTCTTGATCTTAGGGTCCTGAGTTCAAGCACCATTTTGGGTATAGAGATTACTTAAAGAAATAAAAACTTCATTAACAAAATTTTTTTAATTTAAATTCTATTTAATTAATAACTAGTGTAATATTGGATTCAGGAGTAAAATTTAGTGATTCCTCACTTACATATAACAGCCAGTGCTCATCATAAGTGCCCTTCTTAATGCCCACCACCCATTTAGCTCATCTCCCATTCACCTCCCCTCCAGCAACCCTCAGTTTGTTCTCTATTAAGTGTCTCTCTCTTTTCTTTTTTTAGGATCATTAGATTTTATTATTTATTTTATTTTATTTTATTTTATTTATTTTCAGGGTTCCAGTATTCATTGTTAATGCACCGCACCCAGCGCTCTATGTAATATGTGCCCTCCATAATATCCACCACCAGACTCACCCAACACCACCTCCCCAAAAGACCCCTCAGTTAGTTTCTCAGAGTCCACTGTCTCTCATGGTTTGTCTCCCCCTCTGATTTCCCTTAACTCACCTCTCCTCTCCATCTCCCAGTGTCCTCCATGTTATTCCTTATGCTCCACAAGTAAGCGAAACCATATGATACTTAACTCTTTGCTTGACTTATTTCACTCAGAATAATCTGTCCCAGTCCCATCCATGCTGATACAAAAGTTGGGTATTCAACATTTCTGATGAAGGCATAATACTCCATTGTATATATGGACCATATCTTCTTTATCCATTTGTCCATTGAAGGGCATCTTGGTTCTTTCCACAGTCTGGTGACCGTGACCATTGCTGCTCTGAACATTGGGATACGCATGGCCCTTCTTTTCACTACATCAGTATCTTTGGGGTAAATACCCAGTAGTGCAATTGCAGGGTCATAGGGAAGCTCCATTTTTACTTTCTTAAGGAATCTCCACACTGATTTCCAAAGTGGCTGCACCAACTAGCATTCCCACCCACAGTGTAAGAGGGTTCTTCTTTCTCCACATCCTCTCCAACACACGTTGTTTCCTGTGTTGTTAATTTTGGCCACTCTAACTGGTGTAAGGTGGTATCTCAATATGGTTTTGATTTGAATCTCCCTGATGGACAGTGATGATGAACATTTTTTTCATGTGTCTGTTTGCCATTTGCATGTCTTCTTTGGAGAAATGTCTGTTTATGTCTTCTGCCCATTTTTTGACATGATTATCTGTTTTGTGTGTGTTGAGTTTGAGGAGTCTTTTGTCTGTACTGTCATTTGTGAATATCTTCTCCCAATCTGTGGCTGCCTCTTTGTTTTGTTGACTGTTTCCTTTGCTGTGCAGAAGATTTTGATCTTGGTGAAGACCCAAAAGTCCATTTTTGCTTTTTTTTCCCTTTGCCTTTGGAGACATATCTTGAAAGAATTTGCTCTGGCTGATGTCGAAGAGGTTACTGCCTATGTTCTTTAGGATTTTGATAGATTCCTGCCTCGTATTGAGGTCTTATATCCATTTTGAGTTTATCTCTGTGTATGGTGCGAGAGAATGGTCGAGTTTCATTCTTCTATATATAGCTGTCCAATTTTTCAACACCATTTATGGAAGAGACGTTTTTTCCACTGTATATTTTTTCCTGATTTGTTGAAGATTAGTTGACCATAAAATTGAGGGTTTGTATCTGGGCTCTGTACTCTGTTTCACTGGCCTATGTGTCTGTTTTTGTGCCAGTACCATGCTGTCCTGGTGGTCACAGCTTTGTAATAAAGCTTGAAATCAGGCAATGTAATGCCCCCAGTTTTATATTTCTTTTTTAACATTTCCTTATCAATGCGTGGTCTCTTATCTTTCATTACAAATTTTAGGATTGTTTGTTCCAGCTCTTCAAAAAATGCTGGTGGAATTTTGACCAGGATGGCATTGAAAGTATAGATTGCTTTAGGCCATATATACATTTTAACAGTATCTATATTGAATTGCTGTATGAATTCTAGTAGTTTGGGGGTGGAGTCTCTTGGGTTTTCCGTATAAAGTTTCATGTCATCTGTGAAGAGAGAGAGTTTGACTTCTTCATTGCCAATTCGAATATTTTATTTCTTTTTGTTCTCTGATTGTTGTTGCTAGGACTTCTAGTACTGTGTTGAATAAGAGTGGCAAGGGTGGGCATCCTTGTCATATTCTTGATCTCAAAGGGAAGGCTGTCAGATTTTCCCCATCAAGGATGATATTCACTGTGGGTTTTTCACAGATTCATTCTGTGAAGAATGTTCCCTCTATTCCTATACTTTGAAGAGTTTTAATGAGGAACGGATGCTGAATCTTGTCAAATGCTTTTTCTGCATCAATTGAGAGGACCATCTGGTTCTTCTATCTTCTCTTACTGATTTGTTCTATCACACTGATTGATTTGCGAATGTTGATCCACACTTGCATCCCATGGATAAATCCTACCTGGTTGTGGTGGATAATCTTTTTAATGTACTTTTGGATCCTATAAACTAGGATCTTGTTGAGAATCTTAGCATCCATATTCATCTGGCATATTGGTCTGAAATTCTTCTTATTGGTGGGGTCTTTGTCTGGTTTGGGATCAGGGTAATGCTAGATTCATAAAAAGAGTCTGGAAGTTTTCCTTCTGTTTCTATTTTTTGAGACAGCTTCAGGAGAATAGGTATTATTTCTTCTTTGACTATATGGTAGAATTCTTCAGGGAATCTGTCAGGTCCTGGTCTTTGTTTTTTGGGAGGTTTTTGATCACTGCTTCAATCTTGTTACTAAATATTGGTCTATTCAGGTTGTCAATTTCTTCCTGATTCAGTTTTGGAGGTTTATAGTTTTCCAGGAATTCATCCATTTCTTCTAGGTTGCTTAACTTATCGGCATGTAACTGTTGATAATAATTTCTTGTGTTTGTTTTTATTTCCTTGGTGTTAGTTGTGGTCTCTCCCTTCTCATTCATAATTTTATTAATTTGGGTCTTCTCTCTTTTCTTTTGGATTAGTTTGGGCAATGGTTTATCAATCTTATTGATCCTTTCAAAAAACCAGTTTCTAGTTTCATTGATGTGTTCTATTCTATCTCTAGTTTCTATCTTATTGATCTCTGCTCTAATCTTGATTATTTCCCTTCTTGTGTGTGGGGTTGACTTATTTTGTTGTTGATTCTCCAGTTCTTTAAGGTGTAAAGACAGCTGGTGTATTCTGAATTTTTTTTTTTTTTTTTTTTTTTGAAGGGAGGCTTGGATGGCTATGTATTTCCCCCTTAGGGACTATCTTTGCTGTATCCCATAGGTTTTGGACTGAAGTGTCTTCATTCTCACTGGTTTCCATGAATTTTTTTTAGTTCTTATTTGATTTCCTGGTTGATCCAAACATTCTTAAGCACGGTGGTCTTTAGTTTCCAAGTGTTTGAATTCCTTCCAAACTTTTTCTTACGGTTGAGTTCCAGTTTCAAAGCATTGTGGTCTGCTAATATGCAGGGAATAATCTCATTTTTCTGGTATCAGTTGAGCCCTGATTTGTGACCCAGTATGTGGTCTATTCTGGAAAAAGTTCCATGTGCACCTGAGAAGAATGAGTATTCTGTTTTTTTAGGGTGGAATGTTCTGTATACATCTATGAGGTTCATCTGGTCCAATGTATTATTCAATGCTCTTGTTTTTTATTGATTTTATGCTTGTATGATCTATCTATTACTGAGAGTGGCATGTTAAGATCCTCTACGATTAATGTATTCATATCAAAATGACTCTTTATCTTGACTAACAGTTGTCTTATGTAGTTGGCTGCTCCTGTATTGGTGGCATAAATATTTACAATTGTTAGATATTCTTGGTGGATAGACCATTTAAGAATGATGTACTGTCCTTCTTTCTCTCTAACTATAGTCTTTAGTCTAAATTTAATTTATGTGATATGAGAATTGCTACCCCAGCTTTCTTTTGAGGCCCATTGGCATGAAAGATGCTTCTTCATCCCTTCACTTTCAGTCTGGATGTATCTTTAAGTTCAAAATGGGTCTTTTGTAGACAACATATGGATGTGTCCTGTGATTTTATTCAATCTGAAATCCTATGACATTTTATGGGAGCGTTTAGGCTGTTCACACTGAGAATGATTACTGAAAGATATGTTTTTATTGACATCATGTTGCCTGTGAAGTCCTTGTTTCTATAGATTATCTCTAAATTTCTCTTCTATGACACTCTTAGGTTCTTTCTTCTTTTATAGAACTCCCCTTAATATTTCTTATAGTGTCAGCTTGGTGGTCACATACTCTTTTAAACCTTGCTGTTCTTGGAAGCTCTTTATCTCTCCATTCACTTTGAATGTCAGCCTTGCTGGATAAAGTATTCTTGGCTGCATGTTCTTCTCATTTAGTGCCCTGAATATGTCTTCCTTGCCCTTTATGGCTTGCCAGGTCTCTGTGGACAGGTCTGATGTTTTTCTGATGGGCCATCCTCTGTAAGTAAGGAATCTCTCCCTCCTAGCTGCTTTCAAGAGATACTGTCCAAAATTATAATTCATCATTTTCACATTCAGGTGTCTCAAGGTCTTCCTAGATTCTATGATCTTGGGGAGAGACCTCTCTGCCTCTAAGACACGAATGCTGGTTCCATTCCTCAGATTGAGAAAATTTTCATGGAGAATTTGTTCCATTATATCTTCTAGTCTTCTTTCTTTCTCCTCCCCCTCAGGGATTATAATATTTCTGACATTGGAATGTTTCATGGCATCATTTATTTTCCTAATTCTGTTTTCATGACTTTGAAGCTATTTGTTCCAGGACTCCTCCTGATTCTTTATCTCTATCAGTTTGTCTTCTAGATCACTAATTCTACTTTCTGCTTCAGTTATCCTAGCTGTTAGAGAATTTAGATTAGATTGGCTCTCATTAAAAGCATTTTTAACTTCTTCCCGGGCAGCTTCCAGTTGTGCCCTACTCGATTCCATGTTGTCATTAATGGTTTTCTCCAACCTAGACATTGCCTGGATAATTGTTACCCTGAATTCCCTTTCTGACATACTGTTTATGTCCATATCCAACAGCTCTGATGGAGAGGGCACTGTCTCTGAATTTTTCCTCTTTTGGGTGTTCCTCCTCCTCGTCATTTTGGTAAGAGGTGGTTGAGGGGATGTGTAGCTGAATATATCAAGTGTGATCTAGGCAAGGTGCAGCCTGGACTGCTTCTGAGCAATTGGAAGTTACCATCAAAAAGAAAGAAAAAAGAAAAATATATAGAGAGAAAGAGACAAGGGGGGGGGAATAAAGAAGACCCATCAGAATATGCCCCAAAGGTATACAAACAAAAACAGAAAAATAAAAAGTCTGACAAATGTAAATAACAAGAAAAAAAAGAACCCAGCCAAAATGAACCCCAGTATAAGATTTATATAATACCAGAACAAAAACAAATACACAGAAATACTGACAGAAGAAAAAGATGGGATGGTTGTTATAAATCCTCAATGTGGGCAAGGAAGGCTATTTTGATTTTTTTCCTGGGTGTATTTTGATATCTTTGCTAAAGGACTCAACTTTCCAGAGATAAAGAGAGATTGAAACTGGTTTATATAGAGAGGTAGTATTGATTAGGAAAAGAGGATTACCTTGAAGCTTATATCTATAATTACATTAAAAAAAGAAAGAAAGAAAAGTAAAACACAGGTATATGTATGAAAAAGTTCAAATTAAAAGGTTATTATGGAATTTGCTGTATTGAACTCATTGTAATGATAAATAGGTGGAAAAAATTAAAAAGAAAGAGAATAGTGAGAATGAATTAAAAATAAAAGTTGTATCTATGAAATATACAGATTTTAGGGCAATACCTATATAGATTTTAGGGAAATCCTGGGAGCTTAATATCTTCTTTTCCCCTGAGATTGGAATTTACAGTTTTATGGGGACCCTCTGCAAAACACCCCCTCTGCAAAATTCGCTGAGCCATGCAAACTTCCACAGGCAGTGTGTGCCCCCAGCCACCACCTCCGGGGTAGCACAAAGCACCCCGCTTATCTCTGTACCCCTGTGCAACTAAAAGCACAAGCAATATTGGTCCAGGGAGCCCTTTTCCAGTGACTGCCTTTGCGGGGACTGCAGTAGACCAGAGATAGCTGAGGTTTTCAAGCCAGGACTGAGAGTGTTTAGACTTTCCACCAGTCCTAGTGCCCACAGGCTAGCGCCCACACAGAGAACTCTCAGGCGTGGGCAGGGAGCGCAGTTCAGTCCCCTGTCATGCAGTGTGCATGCAGAGTGCAAAAGGCTGTGGTTCTAAAGAGCGCCAACTGGCGTACACATCAGACTCCATCTCACGCGGAGGGCACATGACCCAGGGCTGGTGCAAGTAGCAGAAAGCCAGCGGCTCAGGGACCATGACCTGGATGCTTTGCTGCACTCTCTGGCATGGGTGGTCTCTGGCAGTGGCCGTCTTGGGTCTGTGGGCTTAGGCCAGTGCCCATGACTGCCCAATTCCACCAGTTGCCCCTTAAGATCTTTTGCACTTTTTGAGTGCTTTTAACCAGACTCCAAGTTAATGCTGGGCCCCATTCACAGGACACTCTCATATTGGGGTAGTACTTTTCAATGGGTTGCTTCTAGTTGCTCCCTCCCCCTTCTGTTTATCCTCCAATATCAGTCCAATTCCCACTCACTTTACCTCTTGACTGGAGTCTTCTGTCCCCCATAGAGATCCAGAAGTGTATAATCCTACATCTCAGGCTGATTTAATGGTGTTCAGAGTGTTCTGGTAGATAATTACCTCACTTTAGAGGACTGGTTGAAACAGGGTCTCTTATTTCTCCACCATCTTGTCCCTAGTTAAGTGTCTCTTATGGTTTCTTTCCCTCTCTCTTTTTTTCTTTCCCTTCTCTATGCTCATCTGTTTTGTTTCTTAAATCCTGTGTATGAATGAAATAATATGGTATTTGTCTTTCTCTGACTGATTTATTTTGCTTAGCATAATACACTCTAGCTCTACCCACATTGTTGCAAATTGCAAGATTTTATTCTTCTTGATGTCTGAGTAATATTCCTGTGTGTGTGTGTGTGTGTCTATATACCACATCTTCTTTATACATTCATCAGTTGATGGACATTTGGACTGTTTCCATAATTTGGCTATTGTTGATATTGTTGCTATAAACACTGGGGTACATGTGCCCCTTTGAATCAGTGTTTTTGTATCCTTTGAGTAAATACTATCTAGTAGTGTAATTGCTGGGTCATAAGGTAGTTCTATTTTTAACTTTTTGAGCAATGTACATACTGTTTTCCAGAGTGTCTGCCCCAGTTTACATTCCCACTAACAATGTAAGAGGGTTCCCCTTTCTCCACATCCTCGCCTGTGTTATTAATTTTAGCCATTCTAACCTGTGTGAGGTGGTATCTCATTGTGCTTTGATTTTATTTTACCTGAAAATGAATGATGTTGAGCATTTCTTCATGTGTCTGATAGCCATCTGTACATCTTCATTGGAAAAATATCTACTCATGTCTTCTGCACATTTCTTAATGGGATTATTTGTTTTTTTGGATGTTGAGTTTGATAAATTCTTTTTAGATTTTGGATACTCACTCTTAATCAGATTTATCATTAGCAAATACCTTCTCCCATTCTATAGGTTGCCTTTTAGTTCCGTTGATGGTTTTCTTCATTGTGCAGAAGTTTTTATCTTGACGAAGTCCCAATAATTAATTTTTGCATTTGTTTCCCTAGTCTTTAGAGATGTGTCTAGTAAGAAGTTGGTATGGCTGAGGTCAAAGAGGTTGTTACCTGTGTTTTCTTCTAAGATTTTAATGACTTCCTGTCTCACGTTTAGATCTTTCATCCATTTTGAGTTTATTTTTGTGTATCATATAAGAAAGTGGTCTGATTTCATTCTTTTGCACATAGCTGTTCAGTTTTACCAACACCATTTGTTGAAAAGACTGTCTTTTTTCCCATGGATATCCTTTCCTTCTTTGTCAAAGTTGACCATTTAGTTGACCATTTAGTTGTGGGTCCATTTCTGGGTTTTCTATTCAGTTCCATTGATCTATGTTACCTGTAATGTTGGTGTTTCCAGAGCTTTTCTCTGCTTCTCTCTTTTTCTTTTTTTCTCTTTTAAGATTTTATTTATTTATTTATTTATTTATTTGAGAGAGAAAGTTAGAGAGAGCACAAGCCAGGGGAAGAGCAGAGGAAGAGGGAGTATCAGACTCCCCACTGAGCAGCCCCTCCCCCCACTGTGGACTTGATCCCAGGACTCTGGGATCCAACCTGAGCTAAAGGTAGTCATTAACCAACTGAGTCACCCAGGTGCTCCTCTCTGTTCCTTTCTAGCCTTTGGTGCTTTTGGTATTTCTTTCCCATTCAAACAGTCCCTCTTAAGATTTTTTGCAGGACTGGTTTAGTGGTCATGAACTACTTTAATTTTTATTTGTCTGGAAAACTCTTTATCTTACCTTCTATTGTGGATGACAGCCTTGCCGGATAAAGTATTCTTGGCTGCATACCTTTTCCATTCAGTAAATTGAATATACCATGCCACTTTCTTCTGGCCTGCCAAGTTTCTGTGGAGTTGTCTGCTGCTAACCTTATTTCTCTTCCCTTGTAAGTAGGTATTTTTTCCCCTTTGCTTTCAGGATTCTTATATCTGTATTTTGCACTTTTTGCTATATTATGTCTTGGTGTTGGCCTGCTAATATTGGTTTTGATGAAAGTTCTCTATACCTCCTGGATTTGGATGTCGATTTCCTTCCGCAGATTAGGCAAGTTTTCAGTTACAATTTGTTCAAATAAACCTGCCCCCCTTTCTCCTCTTCACTTCTTCTGAGATTCCTGTGTTATGAATGTTATTGTGCTTTATGGATTCACAGGCTTCCCTAAAACTACAACTGTGATCCAATATTTTTCTTTCCCTCTTATTTTTTATTTAAATTTTAATTTTTTTTTAATTTTTAATTTTTTATAAACATATATTTTTATCCCCAGGGGTACAGGTCTGTGAATCACCAGGTTTACACACTTCACAGCACTCACCAAAGCACATACCCTCCCCAATGTCCATAAATCCCACCCCTTTCTCCCAAAACCCCTCCCCCCAGCAACCCTCAGTTTGTTTTGTGAGATTAAGAGTCACTAATGGTTTGTCTCCCTCCCAATCCCATCTTGTTTCATTGATTCTTCTCCTACCCACTTAAGCCCCCATGTTGCATCACCACTTCCTCATATCAGTGAGATCATATGATAGTTGTCTTTCTCTGCTTGACTTATTTCACTAAGCATGATATGCTCTAGTTCCATCCATGTTGTCGCAAATGGCAAGATTTCATTTCTTTTGATGGCTGCATAGTATTCCATTGTGTATATATACCACATCTTCTTGATCCATTCATCTGTTGATGGACATCTAGGTTCTTTCCATAGTTTGGCTATTGTGGACATTGCTACTATAAACATTCGGGTGCATGTGCCCCTTTGGATGACTACGTTTGTATCTTTAGGGTAAATACCCAGTAGTGCAATTATTGGGTCATAGGGCAGTTCTATTTTCAACATTTTGAGGAACCTCCATGCTGTTTTCCAGAGTGGCTGCACCAGCTTGCATTCCCACCAACAGTGTAGGAGGGTTCCCGTTTCTCCGCATCCTCGCCAGCATCTGTCATTTCCTGACTTGTTGATTTTAGCCATTCTGACTGGTGTGAGGTGATATCTCATTGTGGTTTTGATTTGTATTTCCCTGATGCCGAGTGATATGGAGCACTTTCTCATGTGTCTGTTGGCCATCTGGATGTCTTCTTTGCAGAAATGTCTGTTCATGTCCTCTGCCCATTTCTTGACTGGATTATTTGTTCTTTGGGTGTTGAGTTTGCTAAGTTCTTTATAGATTCAGGACACTAGTGCTTTATCTGATATGTCCTTTGCAAATATCTTCTCCCATTCTGTCAGTTGTCTTTTGATTTTGTTACCTGTTTCCTTTGCTGTGCAAAAGCTTTTGATCTTGATGAAATCCCAATAGTTCATTTTTGCCCTTGCTTCCCTTGCCTTTGGCGTTGTTCCTAGGAAGATGTTGCTGCGGCTGAGGTCAAAGAGGTTGCTGCCTGTGTTCTCCTTAAGGATTTTGATGGATTCCTTTCGCACATTGAGGTCCTTCATCCATTTTGAGTCTATTTTTGTGTGTGGTGTAAGGAAATGGTCCAATTTCATTTTTCTGCATGTGGCTGTCCAATTTTCCCAGCACCATTTATTGAAGAGGCTGTCTTTTTTCCATTGGACATTCTTTCCTGCTTTGTTGAAGATTAGTTGACTGTAGAGTTGAGGGTCTATTTCTGGGCTCTCTCTTCTGTTCCATTGATCTATGTGTCTGTTTTTGTGCCAGTACCATGCTGTCTTGATGATGACAGCTTTGTAATAGAGCTTGAAGTCTGGAATTGTGATGCCACCAACGTTGGCTTTCTTTTTCAATATCCCTTTGTCTATTCGAGGTCTTTTCTGGTTCCATATAAATTTTAGAATTATTTGTTCCATTTCTTTGAAAAAGATGGATGGTACTTTGATAGGAATTGCATTAAATGTGTAGATTGCTTTAGGTAGCAGAGACATTTTCACAATATTTATTCTTCCAATCCAGGAGCATGGAACATTTTTCCATTTCTTTGTGTCTTCCTCAATTTCTTTCATGAGTACTTTATAGTTTTCTGAGTATAGATTCTGTGCCTCTTTGGTTAGGTTTATTCCTAGGTATCTTATGGTTTGGGGTGCAATTGTAAATGGGATTGACTCCTTAAATTCTCTTTCTTCTGTCTTGCTGTTGGTGTAAAGAAATGCAACTGATTTCTGTGCATTGATTTTATATCCTGACACTTTACTGAATTCCTGTACAAGTTCTAGCAGTTTTGGAGTGGAGTTTTGTGTTTTCCACATATAGTATCATATCATCTACGAAGAGTGATAATTTGACTTCTTCTTTGCCAATTTGGATGCCTTTAATTTCCTTTTGTTGTCTGATTGCTGAGGCTAGGACCTCTAGTACTATGTTGAATAGCAGTGGTGATAGTGGACATCCCTGCCGTGTTCCTGACCTTAGCAGAAAAGCTTTCAGTATTTCTCCATGGAGAATGGTATTTGCGGTGCGTTTTTCATAGATGGCTTTGATGATATTGAGGTATGTGCCCTCTATCCCTACACTTTGAAGAGTTTTGATCAGGAAGGGATGCTGTACTTTGTCAAATGCTTTTTCAGCATCTATTGAGAGTATCATATGGTTCTTGTTCTTTCTTTTAGTGATGTGTTGTATCACATTGACTGATTTGCGGATGTTGAACCAACCTTACAGCCCTGGAATAAATCCCACTTGGTCGTGATGAATAATCCTTTTAATGTACTGTTCAATCCTATTGGCTAGTATTTTGTTGAGAATTTTCGCATCTGTGTTCATCAAGGATATTGGTCTATAGCTCTCTTTTTTGATGGGATCCTTGTCTGGTTTGGGGATCAAGGTGATGCTGGCCTCATAAAATGAGTTTGGAAGTTTTCCTTCCATTGCTATTTTTTGGAACAGTTTCAGGAGAATAGGAATTAGCTCTTCTTTAAATGTTTGGTAGAATTCCCCCGGGAAGCCATCTGGCCCTGGGCTTTTGTTTGTTTGGAGATTTTTAATGACTGTTTCAATCTCCTTACTGGTTGTGGGTCTGTTCAGGCTTTCTATTTCTTCCTGGTTCAGTTGTGGTAGTTTATATGTTTCTAGGAATGTATCCATTTCTTCCAGATTGTCAAATTTATTGGTGTAGAGTTGCTCATAGTATGTTCTTATAATAGTTTGTATATCTTTGGTGTTAGTTGTGATCTCTCCTCTTTCATTCATGATTTTATTTATTTGGGTCCTTTCTCTTTTCTTTTTGATATGTCGGGACAGGGGTTTATCAGTTTTATTAATTCTTTCAAAGAACCAGCTCCTAGTTTCATTGATTTGTTCTATTGTTTTTTTGGTTTCTATTTCATTGATTTCATCTCTGATCTTTATGATTTCTCTTCTCCTGCTGGGCTTAGGGTTTCTTTCTTGTTCTTTCTCCAGCTCCTTTAGGAGTAGGGTTAGGTTGTGTACCTGAGACCTTTCTTGTTTCTTGAGAAAGGCTTGTACTGCTATATATTTTCCTCTCAGGACTGCCTTTGTTGTGTCCTACAGATTGTGAACCGTTGTATTTTCATTATCATTTGTTTCCATGATTTTTTTCAATTCTTCTTTAATTTCCCGGTTGACCCATTCATTCTTGTTCTTTTTTTTGTGTTGAATTTTTCCGTCTTGTCATTTTGTCCAGATAGGAGTATATGAAGGAGCAAGTAAAATACTAAAAGGGTGGCAACAACACCAGGAAAATATGCTTTAACCAAATTAGAAGAGATCCCAAATCGTGAGGGGGGAGAAAGGGGATAAAAAGAGGTTCAAAAAGGAAGAAAGAAAAAAAAAAAAGAGAAAAGAGAAAAAAAAGAATAAAAAAAAACAAATAAGAAAAATATAAAAAAGAAAAAATATATATATATTGGATAAACTGGTTAAAAAACGTTAAAAAAGAAAAAGGTAAAAGTTAAAAAAAATTTTACCAGAAGGCGAGAAAAAAACAAAAAATAAAAAAGATATAAATTAAATTAACTGCAAGACTAAAAGAAATCACAGGGAAAAAGCCATGAGTTCCGTGCTTTGCTTTCTCCTCCTCTGGAATTCTGCTGCTCTCCTTAGTATTGAAACCGCACTCTTTGGTAGGTGAACTTGGTCTCGACTGGATTTCTTGTTGATCTTCTGGGGGAGGGGCCTGTTGTAGTGATTCTCAAGTGTCTTTGCCCCAGGCGGAATTATACCGCCCTTACCAGGGGCTGGGCTGAGTAATACGCTCGGGTTTGCTTTCAGGAGCTTTTGTTCCCTGAGCACTTTCCGTAGAGTTCCAGAGGACAGGGAATACAAATGGCGGCCTCCTGGTCTCCGGCCCGGAGGAGCCGAGAGCCCAGGGCCCCACTCCTCAGTGCGCCCTCAGAGAACAGCGCCCAGTTACTCCCGTCTGCCTGACCTCCGGCCGCGCTCCGAGCTCACCGAGCCTGCGACCGGTTCAAGGTCACCCCGAGCTGCGAGCTTACTGTCGGCTCTGTCTCTGTAGCCGGCTTTCCCGTTCCAATACCCGCAAGCTCTGCGACACTCAGACACCCCCGATCCTTCTGTGACCCTGCGGGACCTGAGGCCACACTGACCCCGCGTGGGCTTCTCTCCGGTTTAGCCTCTGGCGCGATGTCCCTCAGCGGAACAGACTTTTAAAAGTCCTGATTTTGTGCTCCGTTGCTCCGCCGCTTGCCGGGAGCCGGCCCCTCCCCCAGCCTCTATCTTCCCGTCGCTTTGGATTCACTTCTCCACTGGTCCTACCTTTCAGAAAGTGGTTGTTTTTCTGTTTCCAGAATTGCTGTTCTTCTTCTCTTCGATCTGCCGATGGATTTTCAGGTGTTTGCAATCTTTAGATAAGCTATCTACTGATCTCCGGCTAGCTGAAGTAGTCTCAGCTTGCTACTTCTCCGCCATCTTGACTGCTCCTCCTTTCCCTCTTATTTTTATCTTCATTATTTTCCATAATTTTCTCTTCTATATCACTTATTCCTTTCTCTGCTTCTTTCATCCTTGTGGTCATTACATCTACTTGGTTTTGCATCTCAGTTATAGCATTTTTTATATTAATCTGACTAGTTTTTAGGTCTTTTATCTCTGTGGTAAGGGACTCACTGATGTCTTATATGTTTTTCTCAAGCGCAGCTAATATCCTTATGATTGTTGTTTTAAATTCTGGTTTAGGCATCTTACTTATATGTGTTTTTGATTAATTCCCTGGCTGTGACTTCTTGCTTTTTCTTTTGGGGTGAATTCCTCCATCTTGGCATTTTCTGGGTCTCTGTATTCTGCATGTTAGTAAAGCTTGCTATGTTTCCTGCTCCTATGAGTAATATCTATATTAAGATAAATATCTATCCTGGCCAGGGCCTGGTGCCTTAGGAAGTGTTTCTGGTGTATGCAGTGTGCCCTTCAGTGCTGTGTTTTGGCTGTTCTTTCCCTTAGGTTAGTTCTGTATAGTTTCTCATTGCCTGAAGTGGGGAACATTTTCATTTGTCCAGTGTGTGGAAAGTTTTAACTAGGTGTGTTCTGATTTGCTTGTTAAAAGAGGCTAGATCCATAGGGAGATGGAGAGGAGATGGGAGTTGAGGGAAATTGGAAGGGGAGGTGAACCATGAGAGACTATGGACTCTGAAAAACAATCTGAGGGTTTTGAAGGGGC
>NC_081559.1:119917432-119954844 GCF_022355385.1 Mustela nigripes | reverse complement strand
TACCCTAGAGCTTCACAGGACTCTATGGTCCGTAGACTTGGTCCTGTGTGGGGTCTGTGCTAGTCCTCTGGGGGAGGGGTCTGCTGCTGCTCTAACTCTCAGACACACTTGCCTTAGTTAGGAAGCACCTGCAGAGTACAGGGTGGGTGGGGCTTGGTGTAAGCAGCTCAAGCCTCCACTGTGGGTCCTATACTGTTCTCTGAATTCCCTCAGTGCTGATGAGTGAGAGGAAAAATGTCATCAGCCTGCTGTCTTGTCTTGGGAGGGGGAAGTTCACATCCACTGCTATTCAGGAAACACTCACAGAAGAGCCAACAATTTCCCTTCCTTTGTCCCAGAGATACCTCAGATCTCTGCCTTCACCCTGTCTGTGTCTGAGCCATCTACTCACCCAGCCGTGCTCCTGTGTTTTATCTCAGGCACATTGGTTGGGTTTCAAAACTCCAAATTTTAAGGACCCAGTGCCATGTGAACCTATGCTGATCCTCTGCTGGAACATCTTGCTGAACTGTGGCTGGTGCCAATTTGTCCCAGAAGAGCAGTCTGAAGAACATGCAGGGGCTTGGAGTTTATGGTAAAGACAGCAAAAGCCAGCATCCAGGTTAACTGCCCTAGCCAGCATCTCTGCTCATATGCTAATGAACAGAGCAGCTCCCTAGTTTGTCTCCGGAAAAGCAGTACCACCTCTCCCAAATGCACCCCCAAAGAGGAAGTTTCTCTCTTAATGTGACCCAGGGAATTCTCAGACCAGGTTTTCTGTCCCAGACTTCTGCCCTCCTTCTCCACAAGAGCATAGCTATGCCCACCGGGCTCTACTCTGGCCATGGCACAGACTTCTAAAGCTTTAGTCTTTGAGTTCTGCTTCTTGTAAAAACTTGCAATAATCAGCCCCTCTTGCTTTCCCATTAATGGTTAAAGGGAAGTTTTTCTTGTGCAATCTCCTGCTCTGTTAACCCCCCATCTCTCTTTCTTTCTCCTCTCTCCTTGATCAGAGCTTCTTCCCCTCCACAGCACCTATGATTCTTTTCTCCTCCAAATCATATCTCTGCACTCCCTACCTTCACAGATATGGTCTCTTCTCTCTTTAGTTGTGCAGTTTGTTTTCTCAGTCCTTAGATCAATTTCCTGGGTATTTAGAATGATTTAATATTTATCTATCTGTGTTTAAGGGACAAGGCAAGCATAGGGTCCTTCTACTGCTCTGCCGTGTTCAAAATAAAGTTTTAAAAAACAGTTCTATGGGGTGCCTGGGGGGCTTAGTCAGTTAAGTGACTGCCTTTGGCTCAGATCATGATCCCAGGGTCCTGGATCAAGCCCCACATCAGGCTCCCTGCTCAGTGGGAAGCCTGCTTCCCCCTCTCGTACTCTCCCTCCTTGTGCTCCCTCTCTCGCTGTCTCTCTCTGTCAAATAAATAAATAAAATCTTTTTTAAAAAGTTATGAAATGTTTGTTTTAGAGATGATTACAAGACAATTTATTTAGAAAGCATTTTTATTAGCGTCACAATAAATTTTATGCTTAAATAATCACATGATTATTTGCAATTTCTGTTAATTTTTTCAAGTACATTTTTAGACAACTGCTTACTGGTTGATCATTATTTCAAGTTTTAATTTTTTCATTCTTTGGGACACCATTTTCACATTTCATAATGCAAATTCATGTCTATATCTGCCTTTCAGACTGACTCAATTCCTTCTTTCTTGTTGGTTTGTCTCTAACCAACCACCTACTTTTCTTTTAGTCTTTTAGTCATTGTATTTAGTTTTTAACACCCCACCACTTAATTCTCATGGCGGTATTGTGTAAATGGTACTGAAATGTCAAATGCAAAGTAAGTAATGAAAAGGAAAAAAAAAGCAGATGTAGAGAGGATGTTTTTGTTTTTGTTTTTTAATATTTTCAGTTAACTCAGCAACAATTTTTTTTAGGAACATGAACTTTTTCTCACTGTAAGAGGAAAATGAAATAGAACAAAACAACAAATATCAAACAAAAATTTTAAATTAATATCAGGAATTTTATGAGTGCATGGTGAGGTATCTCTCAGACTTCATGGTGGTTAATTCAGAGCCAAACCCAGAATCTGTGTTTGCATTTTGAATATGCACTTTTGGTCTTTTGGTAGTCTAACAAAGGAAACACTTTCTATAAAAGTGAAGAATTCTAGGAGTACAATTTGCACATTAAGCAGTGCAGTGCTAATCAAACTGGTTCATGCAGTCTGCAGTCGCTTTGCTGCCCAAGATGAAAACAAAGGTGAGAGGAAGCCTTAGGAAATCTATAGTATTTAGAATCTAAAAACAAAATATTCTGTTTGTTTTGTGCATTATGTATGCTTTCTTCACTTCATTTTTCTAAAACTTCATTGTCTTTTATGGAAGTGGTTTAGCCTGTGACAGGTTAGAGGAAAAAGAAAAGAAAACAAAACAAAACATCCCCACACTTACTTTGTCCATGCTATTATCATGCAGTGTCTATACTTGACCACAAGATGTCGCCTCATTGCCAGAATTGCTCTTGAAAAGATGGAGAAGTTTGTGTGTGAGCAGTACCCAAGCGGGCTTTATACTACACAGAATATTCTAGTTAAAGTTTGGAACAGAGCATTAATCCTTAACATTTCCTTATTTTTAACAAGCAAACAAGTATGATTCCACTGATAGAAGAATAAAGTTTCTTGAGAGCTCAGACAATTCTGAGGGTCACTTAGGTGACTGTTCTAATACCAGGGGAAATCATGACAGATAGGGACAGCACAGGAGTCTTGTGATAAAGAAGCTTGGCATGGTTATTGTTGACCTTCCAGACCAGAGATTTTAGTGTATTTTATGGCAGTGGTTCTCACACTTTAGCCTGCATCGGACTCATCCGAAGAGCTTGTTAAAAGTGATTTCAGGGGCTCAGCCCAGAATTTCCAGTTCAGAGATACAACACATTCCCAGGGCTCTGAAGCATCTGGTCCCTGACCACATTGAGAACCCGGTCCTGTCACAGGCAGGCCTTGCAGTTAGACGGTTCAAATCCAAGCCCTGCTTCTGAGATAACCAAGCGGGGCAAGTGACCTGGCTGGTCCAAATCTTTTGTGTGTGTGTGTGTGTTCCAGCGCAGATGCTGTTGGTGGTTAAGAAAAGGTTGGGAAAGTCTGTGGGGCAGTTTAGCAGAGACCTTGGTCTGGAGAATCGGGTTTTGTGAAGCCTGAAGTTTATATAATTTTGAAAAAATATATAAATGTAAAATTAGGTTAAAGATCACATATTTATTTAGAATAAGAAAATGAAAGCAGGTCCAAATATTTACAAAGCTGAATAATATCAGAATTGTCATAAAATCGAACAAAATAACATCATATTTTTATTAATTAATTGCCTAACTCATCTCTTTGATAGTTATTATCTTCTGCTCTTCTGCCTGCATTTTTCATAATTGCCTCTTTGTACAAATAATTATTCTGTAGTATGATTTTTTTTTCTTTTTTTCCCCCTAAAGACTGTATTTATTTGAGAGAGAGAGCACACAAGTTGGCGGGACGTCAGGCAAAGGGAGAAGCAGGCTACCCTCTAAGTGAGGAGCCTGATACAGGACTCAATCCCAAGACTCCGGGGATCATGACCTGAGCCAAAGGCAGACACTTAACTGACTGAGGCACCCATGGACCCTGTAGTATGCTTTTCTTTACTCAAATTAAGAAGATAATCCAGTCTTCCCTTTAGCATGGTTGACCAAGGTTTGTTTTTTTGTTATCAATAATTTAAGAAATTTCTGTCAGCTTCACAACTGGTAATCAAATTGGGGGAAAGCTCTACCGATCATTTTTCAGGGCATTTCAAGTTCTTTTGCAGCAACTGATCTTAAATTCTATTAGAACTACTGATATCCAAGCCACTTGGTTGTGGATTTCCTTGTTGCAGGATTTCAAGTTTTCTGTTAGTGTATTAGTTTCTTGTTGCTACTGTATCAGATTACTACAGATTTAGTGGTTTAGAACAGCACAAATTTATTCTCTCAGTTTTGGTTGTCAAAAGTCCAGAATGGATCTCAGCGGCCTAAATTCGGCATACAGGACATCATCACTTCTGGAGATCCAGGGAACAATTTTTTTGCCTTGACTTTTCCAGCTTCTAGAGGCCACCATGCCTCCTCAGACTGTGGTTCCTTCCTCAAAGCCAGCAGCACAGCATCTTTCAATCTCCACTGCCTTTTCCCAAATTTAAGGACCCTGTGATTACAGTAGGCGTACTTGGGTGGTCCAGGATACCATCCCCATCTCAGTCAGCTGAGCAGCAACCTTAATTCTCTCTGCAGGCTTGACTTCCCTTCTGCAACGAGACCTAACAGATTTCCAGGTTCCAGGGATTAAGGCATGGACATCTATCTCTGATGATCTATCCCATTATTCTGCCTACTACAGTTATTTTCGTGAATTTTGATGTTTTACATCTAACCTGCAAAGCATGTAAATCTTTTTCATGTTCTTATGACTCACGCCAATACACAGACAACGAAGGAACCGAGTATTATTCTGTTTGAAATTATTTCTCTCTTAATGAGTTACTGCTTTTGAGCTCACCTGAAAATTAAAAAAAAAATCTCTTAATAGCACTATAATTTCTATTGATTTTCTTGCTGTTCTTCATTGATATCATATCATATGCTAATAATTTTTATTTGACTTTTCTCTATATAGAGATGACAAAAAGAAGTACTCCTTGTGAAGTCCAAATCAGGAGACTGTATGTTTTCATTTGTTTTAAAGAAGTGCTCCAAGACTTCCTTCCAAATTGCATATTGAAACGTTATCAACTTTTTGAATAAAATTTGCATCTTGTTTGCATTCATTTTTCCCTGGTTTTAGATACATATCTTGGGTTGGTAAAACACTGTTATTGCCTTGTTGCAAAACTCAAAGGGCTGAAAATGAGCATATCATCTTGTTACACTTAAACTCTTTAAAGAAAAATCCAATTGTGTATGACATTTGTCTATAAAGTGCTCTAACTATGAGACAGTCTCCAGAAGTCGATATATATCAGCTGCAAACACTGTTGTTAATGCGTCTACAGGTGCTGTGATGACTATTTGTCTCCAATCCTATTAAGTGAATAAGTTGTGGACCCACATCTCCTGCCACGTTGAAGTGGTATGAGGCTTGGTGAGTTACCGCAGTACCTGATGGAGATGTTCCTGAAAACCCTGTGCATACTGGAGGCTCTCCTTCCATGCTTAGCCTGACCATTTACAACTTTTCTGGAGCCTGTAGTTCCTGCTGGCACTGAGCCTGAAGATTAGCTGGAAGTGAGAGCTTGGAGTCTTTTCTGACCTGTTCCTAGCACGTGTCCTGTTCTGAGCATGCTCTTTTTGGCTTAGTTTTTCAAAGCCCCTATTCATCCCCAAAATATACCTCCTTGAACTTCCTTCCAGGCTTTGGGAATCTCTGTTGGCCTAAGTGCCCCCCACCCCACTCACACACAGGAAGCAGTGGCTTGTTCATAGGGTTTTTATTTTTATTCTTTTTAAAAACAAAGCAGCCATGAGGCAAGATAGTATTCCAAGTCAGCACACACAGCAAAGCCTTTGCAGGGTTCCTTTGGGGAAAAACTTTGTCAGGTCAAGGCAGACAAACACAGGTTCCTTGGCGACAAGGTCCACTCAGCAGCTCCCTTTAGAACCAGGACCCCATACCAGGAACGTAGGCCCTTATCTGCAATATTTCCACCAAACCAGGGGGAGAGGAGGTGAGGGTCAGGCAACAAAGTGACAAATTCAACACTGATTAAGTGTTCACTCGGTTGCTGTAAACCTTTAGTTATTTTCCAGAGTTTTGATAAGATTGATTCTGACAGTTTTTGTCAAGTCTTTCAGTGTCTTTGGGGGAGGGGTGGCCTTCAGAAGTTCCCACTCTGACATTTTTGCCATCCCCCTTCCTGTAGTTCTCGCTGATTCTGGAGAGCAGGTGCTCATGGATGTGGAGACCAAGAGCAATAAGGAGATCATGGAGCACATCAAAAAAATCTTTGGGAAGAATGAGGAAACCCCGGAGAACGAGGAGCAGGAGAAAAAGCAGCTTTTTCACCCAGCCCACTTTGGCCCTCGAAAATACTTCCTGTGGGAATGTATCTGCAAGGCAGAAGGGCAGCCTCCCTGCCCTGTCCTGTGCCATTACCCAAGGAGCTGACAGGAAAGTACAAAGCAATGTTGAAAGTCAGCACCCAAGACTGAGACCCCAGGCCACACCAAGCAAAGCCCCTGGCTCTGTCCCTGGAGGAACTGTGAAAAATCTCTGCCATAAGAGGATCCCCTTCACACACCTGTGTGAAAGGACATGGGATGGTTGGGGAAGTATCTGCAATGGAGCAGCTAGATGCATATCTCTGCTCTATCAGGTCAATAAAATACTTCCTGGTCTCCAGAAAAAAAAATGTGTATGTCATAAAAAATCTAACATTATATTATATAATTATGATATAATATATAATCATAATATATTAGAAAATATAGAACATATATAAATATATAAATTAATATAGATTTTTATATTTTGTATATTTATAAATATATATACATCGAGATACAATTGATATACAACTATATAACATGTGTAAGTTTCAGATGTACAACATGCTGATTTGATACATTTAGGTATTGCAATATGATTATCACCTTAGTGTTAGCTAACACCTTCATCTTGTCACGTGATTACTCCGTGTATGTGTGTGCGTGTATATGTGTGTGTATGGTGGGAACAACTAAGATCTAGTCTCTTAGCAGTTTTGAAGTTTGTGACATGATATTGTTGTTCATAATCATTATGCTGTGCCTTGGATCTCCAGGACTTATTTGTTTACTAGGTGCAAGTTTGTCCCTTAAACAATATCTCTGTTCACCCTCACCCTCAGGTCACCACCATTTTACTCTCTGTTTTTATGAATTCAGCCTTTTCAGATTCCAGATATAACTGATAACATACAGTATTTATCATTCTCTGACGAATCTCACATAACATAGTGGCCTCAGGTCATTTGTTTCAAATGACAAGATTTTCCTCTTTCTTGGGGCTGAATTACATATGCATCTAAAGCATCTTTTTCTTAAAAGATTTTATTTACTTATTTGACAGAAAGACAGTGAGAGAGGGAACACAAGTGGGGGGGGGCGGTAGGGGGAGAAGCAGGGAGCCTGATGCAGGGCTTGATCCCAGGAGCCTGGGATTATGACCTGAGCTGAAGACAGACAGTTAACAACTAAGCCACCCAGGTGCCCTCCTAAAACATCTTCTTTATCCATTCATACAGTGATGGACACTTAGGTTGTTCCTATATCTTGGCCATTGTGAACAATGCTACAATAAACCTGGGAGAGGAGACATTTCTCCAATATCCTGTTTTCATTTCCTTTGGGTAGATATCCAGATGGATGGGTGGATCATAGGACAGTTCTATTTTTAAATTTTGGGGAACCTCCATACATTTTTTTACAGTGGATATACCAATTTGTATTCCCACCAACAGTGCAAGAGGATTGCTTTTCTCCATACCCTTGCCAACACCTGTTACCTATTGCCTTCTTTATAGTACATTTAATATCCATTTCCTAATCTATAATCAATTGTAGCATGCACTAACTAAGCAAGCATAGAATAATATGCTAATATTAGCCTAATATGGGGACTACCACTGTCAAAAATCTGAATGAGGCCTGTACTCAGATGTATTCCATCATCACTTCAGGTAGGGGCATTAACATGAATCTTCTTACAAAAACTTTGTTATTTCTAGGAAAATCAACATTTATTGCAGATCTAAATAGTCATTTCATCATAATTTGTTTGATTTATTTGGAGATTTCAAGGTTTTCTGTTTGTCCCTCTTTGAGGTCAGGCATCTCTTTGCTCCCTCCTGTTCCTGCCAAAATGCCTACCCCAGAGTCTCATAGTTAGTAGCTGCTCAATAAACTTTTTAAATGCATGAACATGGCTGAATGTCCTTATTTGTAAAGGATAGAGAGCTTAGACTCCATGATCTTGGAGGTCTTTTCAGATTCTTATATTCTAACACAAAAGTATTTTAAGCCAGTTATTTTGATTCATTTGTTACATAGTCAACAAACCTACCCAAATCTTCTTTTTTCTTTTATTTAAGAAATGATATTAAACATGATAGCCCGGCATTAGAGGTCAAGAGCACGGGCTCTGGAGTTAGGCGCAACACACTGAACCCTGACTCCATCTTTGCTGCTGGTGGCTTTAGGCAAAGGTTGAGATAATACCTCTCTTACAGTGGTGTTATGTAGAGTGAATAACAACAGCAATAATAATAGAAACAATAGGTTTTGAGTCCTTTCCCTGGATGAGGGATCTCCCATACACTGCATATTCTCTATATCTGTGTTATGTGCCACACAGAGTTACCATTATTACCCCATTTTACAAATGAGGTCCTTGAGGCACTGATAGAGCAACATGCTGAAGTTTACACCACTTGTGGGTGGTGAGAAAAGGATTGAAACCCAGGCAGATTGAAATGAAGCGGTGTACTCAGTAAGGGTTCAGTCACTGACAACGAGCAGGAGGGAGGCCTGGGAGGCCTGGTGGCAGGAGCAGGGGTGGGGGGATGCACAGACACCCATGAGCAAGGCTGAGTGCCTTCCCTTCCAGGGCTTCCCCACTAGTAGGGAAGAGAGACACGAAGACCTAAATGAGGTAATGAGGAAATAATCAAGTGCTGCTGGGGCACAAAAGAGAGTAATCTGGGCTAGTGAGAGGGGTTGGAGCTGCTTGCCCAGGATCGGGCCTTTCCGAGGAGTCCTGGGGGACTGGACAGGTGCACAGGAAGGGCATCTTGGGCCGAGAGACTGCATGAAGGAGAGAGAGCGTGACGTGAGGACTGAACGATGATTGCTTCAGTGGAGTGTGGCTTTCGGGCACCGAAGTGGTTGGGGGCCAACTTGGAAGGTTGTGCAAGACTGGAGTGTGAGGACCCCTGAATGTCATGCTAAGGAGTTTGGATTTTATCCCACAGGTAATGAGGATTTTAGTACCAGTCTGCATAGCATCTTGTGCACTTTCATGGACCCTCCTGCCTTTGGCGAGGTTGGAGCCACTGTAGCTATTGGCCTAGAATGTGCTCTGAACAAATGGGTGTAGTATAGAAAATGGCTGCCAGGACGCGCAGGCAGACCAGGACAGGGAACAGGGGAGCATCTGCTCCTCCGCACAGTGCTCTACCCGGCTTCCCCCCAACTCCACGGTTTTAATACCAGAATCATTTGGTCGTGTTTGCCACCTGCTGAAAAATCTCAAAGTCAGGTTGCTGTTCTCCCTCAATCTCCCCTCCCTTATCACTACTCCGCAGGCCACTTGGCTTTGTAGAATCATTTTCAAAAATGTTTATAATGTCTTACTACTGCCTGTTCCATCTGCTGCTCACTCATGGAGGTCTGGCTCCTTCGCAAGGCCTGGAAGTCAGGCATGCGGCGCCAGGGAAGGTTAAAAACGCAGCTTCGACTTTTCCCTTCCTCCTTATTCTTCTTTCATCCATCCTTCCGCAGATGACTAAATGCAATCTCTCCTTCAGACGAAGTCAAGCCCATGGCTAATTCTCAAATAAAGACATGATAATAGGAGCCATCTTTCCTTTAATGTCGGTGGGCCAGCCCCATAGTGCACATACATACACATGGAAACACAGCTTACCAAACACACACACACACAGCTCAAAATAAATCTTTGCGTACAGGTGTTAAAGCTCTATATGTGAGAGCTTAGGGGTGTGAATTTTATTGTTCTTAATGCCTAATTAAAATTCATATAAAAATCATTTTTACTTAAAGATGGAGAGTCAGTGCCTCCACAATACAAAGTATCAAGGTCAGCTGAGTGAAAATGATATAGGTGTGAAATGTGTAGAAGCATTGGACAGGAACACATTTGATCACCAGACTTTAAGAAACGTTGCGCAATAGAAATAGAATGTTTTTGAAATAGAAATATTTCCGTGAAATTTTAAGAAAAATCCCAGTAGTATGTCTTCCTATTAAAATATATTAGTCTTTGTAAGGAAATAGTCATATTTAATTATCAGAAGATGTATGTATCTCTTAATTTAAATGGGAATATTGGGCTAGATTACCATCCTTGTTTCTTTGATTTAATAAACTCTTATTGGAATGTTTTCATATTTGCATCTGATGTCTATGGAGTGAGCATTTTGTTTGCCATTTGAAATACACAGAAAAATTCAAGGCAGACGCCAAAAGTCTCCATCAGCAAACTGCAAAAGCCCTTTTGTTTTATAGTTGTAGCAAGCACTCCTCCTAGTGGACTTTCTCAGAAGTATTTGCTTCACGTTCAGAAAAAGGTATGAAGAGAAGTGATGGTGTATGATCTATCAGTCGATCACAGAGACTGAGATCTTCCACCAGTGGTGCAGGAACATTTCTTTCTGCCTCTATGGAATAAATTGAGAGAATGTGTAGAATATTTGAAACAAGTATTGCTAATCAGAAAAACCTGGATTCATTTTCTGGTTATTATCTGCCTTATACTGTGCTATTCCTTTGCGAAACAAACATAATTCTAATTATAGAATTATTCAAATGCAAAGATGAATAGGTTAGCATTTTCTAGGGTACTCTTGATATTGATGGGTTTCCTTGAAAATGTATGTTTAACAGCTATAGACCAAGATAAATGTTAAAAACGTCTGATTTTTTAAAAAGAGTACATACAATGTTGACTCCAAACACTTCCTTGCTGACAGGCAACAGATAGCCAAAGCTTTTAAAATATAATTTGTGCCAAACTATAGAAATTTGACACAAGAGCAATAAACTAAAGTTTATAATTAAGGAAAATATTATATGTGGGATGACTCCCAGTATGTTTAGCCTGAAAGTAACACAAAAGTTTAATAGAAGAGAATGTAATTGTAGTTATCAGAATGACACAGGACATTTTTTTTTTTTAAGATTATTTATTTTAAAGAGAGAGTGCCTGGATGGCTCAGTGGGTTAAGCGTCTGCCTTCGGCTCAGGTCATGATCCCAGGCTCAATCCCCAGTGGGACTCCCAGCTCAGCAGGGAGTCTGCTTCTCCCTCTGCCCCTCCCCCCAGCTCCTCTCTCTCTCTCGCTCTCTCTCACAAGAAAAATAAATAAAATCTTTAAAAAAGAGAGAGAGTGAAAGAATGCACACCCAAGTGGGGGAAAGGAAGAGGGAGAGTATCTCAAGCAGACTCTCTACTGAGCATAGAGCCCATTGTGGGGCTCCATTCCAGGACCCATGAGATCATGACCTGAGCTGAAACCAAGAGCAGCTGCTTAAGGAACTGAGTCACTCAGGCACCCCAAAACACTGTTCTTTTTAACTCTGTTGGTGAGATCCTGTTAAGTTCCTTCCCAGAACTCTGCTGGACATTTTCTCCAAAATTCCTTTTACTAAATATACACATAAAGTAAAATCCCAAATAGGATTATGGGTACTTAACTACAAAATTTGTTTTTACTCTATTTGTTACAGCATTGCTGCACTAACTTACTTCCTCTTTTCATATCTACAAAATGACTCTTGAACTTAGCTTTTAATATTATTACAAGGTGAACAAACACAGATTTCATCAAATAACATATTCTACATTATGAATAACAAAATGAGATCTTAAAAAAAAAAAGCAGTATTCCTCCAGCTAACAAACTGAAAAAGACCTTTCATCCGGGCACAGTACTTCCTTGTTTTCCCTCTTACAAACAGATTAATTATAGTTCATGACATTCCCCCATACGTTTGTAATACGAGAAGTTGTAAGCCACATTCTTAACTCAAATTATTTCTTATTGGTAGTTCAAACAGTGCAAATGGCTTTCTGAAATAAAGCGGTTTGTGATTAATGGACCTCTATTTTACAATTCAATGAACTCATTTTCATATTTTTTATTACTAACTACGACTCCCCTTTAATCATGAGAGACCATTTTGTTCATGTAACATATTGGATGCACATATAGTTTATTAAGCATTACCGCTTTGAAACCTGTTGGCTTATTACCACTTTCAAAGAACACAGTCTTTTTTTTTTTTCCCAGTATCTGAACAAATTTATGATTTAATTGGTACAGATGGAATGCTAAATGTAAACTAACCAAACACTGTAAAACATAACACTGTCTTATGGTGGTCTTTATATACCAGTCATGATTTATTCAGATGGCTATGTTTTAAATAAGAAACCATTAAGAGCAACTGTTCCACCCAGACTTATTTTTCACTGCAGAGGTCTGACTCTGAGTACAATGGAGGACCAATGGGCAGGACAAGAAAAGGGCTTATACTTTACAGGTAACTACCATACAAAATAATGGATTAACATGGGGATCGGAATAATCACTGAGGTGGTTGTTTATAAAACATGTTACTTTAATACTTTCCAACATATTACCCACTATACTCTGGAGGCATCTGATCTCTGGACATTGCCTTAGACCTTTTCCTGAATTCTCCCCCAGTCCCTGACTTCTTCCCATTTCAGTGATGCTCAATCTTGATTCCTGGGCCCAGTCCCAGAGGCCCTGACCTGATAGAGCAGGTGGGATCTGGAAAGATGAACTTCTAACAAATTCTAGCAAATCAGGATATGCTGATGCTGCTGGGTCACCAGTGCATTTTGAGGAGCAGTGTTCCACCTGAATCTTAACCTTTATTAGGCCCAAGACAAATCCCACATTGCCTACACAACAATCCACCTCATCCGTTTCACTTTCTTCATCAGCACTCAAAAGCCCCTGTGTATTTAGTGTATACTAGAGTATTTTATTTCATATGAATTGGATTTAACCATAAACCCCTTAAAAACAGAGGATATGACACACATTTTATTAGAAACATTATCTAAAATTGTGGTCCACAAGATACTCTTGTTAATAATGCCCCCCAAAGCTTGCAACAAAGCAAGTTCCCATCCGTATCCCAGAAAAGGGGCTTTGGGATGGGCTTGCAACATTTGCATATGAACAACTCCTCAGGTTGTTCTTCTGCATACTAAAAATGGCGAGCAATTTCCTGGAAACAACACCATTCACATCAGGGAGACCCCTTGTCCCCTCACAGACAGGCAAAGTGTGCACTGACACCACAAGGTCTAGGAAGCTGAGATGTAGTGGTTGGGAGTAGATGCTGCCTTTCCTGCCACTCTTGGGTTCGAGGACGTGTTGGGAGAGTCCAGCTCTGCTTCTCCACACCTCAGCCATTCCCCATCAGCACCACTGAGCAGGCTCCTTCTCCAACCAGCACTCTGGAAGGTGGGATGGTAAGAGGAGAAGCACGCTGCACCAGCCTCAAACAGACCCTAGAGGTCTAGGATGGGGAAGGCCACACTTAGAGCATCCTGTGGAGATCAAGTTCTGACAGGCTATGGTCAGAGCGCATGACCCCAAGCTATCTGTACAGGAAATACAGACAGTATAACAAGTAGGCTTGAATTTCATGACAGTGTCTTGCTTACCACTAGACCACTCATATCCACAGGTCTGGGAGCTATGCTTTGACAGAAAGACCTAGTAGGAATGCAGGGAAAAGTCAGCCACGGCTGGAAGATCATAATCCAAGATGGCTTCTTCACTTATATTTCTGGTGCCTCTGTGCCCTTTGATTTTCTCTCTCCCTGCTTGTGGCGTCTTATCTCCTGGGCCCACTTCACATGGCCTGGGCTTTTCACAGCATGGTGGTCTCCAAGAGTCAGACATGGCTGGCTTCCAAGAGATGCCAGTGGTCTTGGCCTGTTTTCCTCCTGCTGTGTTCCATGGGCCCAAGTGGTTCTAGAGTAGAGATATAAGAGTGGCCAGGTGTCCCTTTAGAATGGCCTTTTGGGTAGGGAATGTTGTAGAAAATACAGTTTGCTTATGTTTAGGAATGAAAATTGGCAAAACATAATGACTTATTGGATATATAGAGCAAGTGAGAGAAATGAGTCAGAGATTATTCTAAGGTTTCTAAGTTCAGGGATGGGAGATCATGGCCCCCCTAACAGTGCTTTAGGTAAAGGACAAATTTAGTTTTGGACATGTTAGAATGGTTGACTGTGTGGGTTAGGGAATATCTAGATGGAAACAGTAAATAATTAGCTTGAGTCTGTTGCTTGGGTCATTAGATTTAACGATCAACATGTACTTGGAAATCTCGGGGCAAATAATGGCATATAGAGAAAGGTACAAGTTGTCCAAGAAGGCTTCAGACAGAAAACTACAGCAGCTATCATATGAGGAGTAATACGAGACTGACGGATGGGTGAGACAGAGGATCAATTGTCCTAGAAAAGAAGGTGGTGTGCCCTTTGAGAAAGAACTAATCAACAATGTGACAGACACATGAAATAAGAGTGAGACTCAAAATGTTCTCTGACTTTTTTAAAAATAAGATTTATTTATTGACTTTAGGGAGAGGGGCAGAGGGAGAGGGGGGGGGGAAGAATCTCAAACAGACTCCACATTGAGTGCAGAACCCAACTTGCGTCTCTATCCCACAACCCTGAGATCATGACCTGAGCTGAAATCAAGAGTCAGATGCTTCACCAACTGAGCCACCCAGGTGCCCCGTTCTCTGACTTTTTCGATTTGAGTTAGTTGAATGCACATGTGAATATAGTTTCAGTAGAGCTGGGGAAGCAGAAGACATGAGTTAAAGGATGGAGAGGAGGGGCGCCTGGGTGGCTCAGTGGGTTAAGCTGCTGCCTTCGGCTCAGGTCATGATCTCGGGGTCCTGGGATCGAGTCCCGCATCGGGCTCTATGCTCAGCAGGGAGCCTGCTTCCCTCTCTCTCTCTCTGCCTGCCTCTCCGACTACTTGTGATCTCTCTCTGTCAAAGAAATAAATAAAATCTTTAAAAAAAAAAAAAGGATGGAGAGGAAACGGCTTTTTGAAAGTTCAGATAAGAAGGTGGGGAGAAGAATTATGTTTGGTAGTAACCTGAGGAAATACCTCTATAAAGGTGGGTGATAAATATACATATCCGTGGGCCAAGGGAAGGGGCTGGAGGGGAGAAGTTGTGGATAAAGAATAAAGTGCTGTGCAGTCCAGCCTGAGCCAGTGAGGAGAGCTGGGTGGCAGTCAGCAGGAAAGGGGGAGCCAGCACTGGTTTGAGGGTCTCATCATTCTCTGAAGATGAAGGAGATGCCTCACAGCAGGTTTGGCTATGGATAAGGTGTGACGTGAAGGCGTGTGGGGTGGCTGCTTCTGAGGGCCTCTGTTTTACTGATGAAATTACAGGCGAGTTCATATTCTGAGAGTGAAGAAGTTAGAGACAGCTGGCATTCTGAAGAAAATAGTCAAGACTGGAATAATTACTCAAGAAAAGGAAAAGGAGCAGGGATAACAGAAGTCACTGGTGGTGATGATTGTCCTGTTGGGTTGAAGGCTACACTTTTTAATGGCCGTCTTCTTCATGACTTTCTGAATTTCTTCATTAGCATTCGGGCAGTGGGGAGGCTGGGAGGCAAGCGTTTGGAGAAATTAAGGGTGTTTGTGAGTCAGTGGTTTTGGCCATCAGTTATGAGATCCAAATAAGACAGTAAAGGAAGGGAGAGAGTTGAGCTTGGTTACCTCAACAGCTAGTGTACAAAACCGTTATTAATCCTTGAATTGAATTATTCAATTACTGACTGAATAGTTGGCCTCTTTCCCTCCTTTTGTTTCTTGGGTGCAGAATTTATGGCATAGCTACTCTATGAACACATAAAGTCATACATACAGAGTATGTGAAAAGTGTGATAACATGCGCACATAGCAAAATGAACAAAAACACTTCATGGCTGCTTAGTATTTTATAGTTCTTAGAGATTATTAAACTTTTATTCCTTTTTAAAACCAAGTAATTCAGACATCTGGGTGGCTCAGTCATTTAAGCATCTGCCTTTGGCTTAGGTTGGGATTCCAGGGTCCCAGGATCAAGCCCCAATGTCGGGCTCTCTGCTCAGCAGGGAGCCGGCTTCTCCCTCTCCCTCTACATGCATCTCCACCTGCTTGTGCTCTCTCTCTCTGTCAAGTAAATAAATAAATCTTCATTAAAAAAAAATAAAACCAAGTAATTTATAAATACATTCTAGTTTTAAGATAATCAAATGGCATATTTAAAAAAAGAGCAAAAGATGCAAGTCACCGGCCAGTGCCCTTCCCCACCTCTATGGGAAACACCACCAAGAACCTGGGAGGCAAGCAATGATTTTTCCCTTAAGTCTGTAGACAGGAATCTGCAGGGTAGGCAGTGGAAAGAACAGGACTTTTGAGTCAAAGAGGGTTTTAGAGGTAGCTCTGGACATGTGGGTGATCTGGAATCACCAGGTCCTCAGGTTTCCTCTAAAATGGGTTAGGGGGAACTTTTAACTGGAATCTAGTTTTAAATTTGGGACAGGAAATTTAAGCATAGTTTTTAGAAGTGTTTCTGTTTTTTGTTTTAATGTATCGAGTTAGGAAAATTTCTGCTTTAAGAAAACACGTCCTTTCTAAGCTTTAGTTCTTCTCAGGGTTAGTTGGCATAACTACCAAATAAGATCAACGAGAGAAAGCAAACTGTAAGGGCTATAACAATGTTAGGGTTTATTATTATTATTATTATTATTCTCAGAAAAAAATGCATCTGTGAAATGCCAACTCAATGTTCCCATGGTCATTTGTTTAGTTAAGTTACCTTTAGAAGAACAAGAATGATACCACTGGAACATTCAAAAAATAAGGTAACATAAAACAAAATGCAGCTTAATTGCAGGCAAGATCAGTGCTTCCCTGGTACAAAGGGCAATTTTTATCTCCTCTCATGTCTCCAAGAAAAACCCGAGATTTCATTTGGGTAAAGTTGACCATTTTTCCATTGTAAAATGTGTGCCCCCCCGCAACCCTTACCAGGGAGGATCATATTGTTCCTGACCGGAAATTTAACCTTTCAAGAGGCCTCACTACTAGTCTTTCACTGCCTGTGTTTGTTTAAGAGAATTTCCCTCAATAGTTGTCACATCAGTGTTCAAACAAAAGACGTGGGAGAACCAGTGAAATTGAAACAGCAGTCCTGGCAGCTGGCCCACTCCTAAGCCCACTGGGTGGTGCACATTTTCTGGAACATGCTCAGGGGATTGGGTATGAAAGCAGCAGAGGACCCATGGCTAAAGGGGGCTGAGGAGTCGCACTATGCTCTGAAGAGCCCAGGATGCAATATTTGAAACATTAAACATTATTGGGTAGTTTTTCAGAATTAGAATCTTTAAGTTTGGGTCATTTAATCTACTCTCTTTTTCTCAGGAAGTCACTCAACATCTGTTTGTTCTGTATTGTGACTTCTGTCAGAATGAGGATGGGCCAGTAGGAGCACAGAAATTAAAACACGCAGTTTCTCAAGGCTGCCGTCTTTCAGCTCGTGCCTGGTTCTGTGTGAAAACCTCAAGTCCTTGCCATTTGTTCGTTTTGCGTCAGGAGTTGCATTAACAGTGAGATGAGAGAGAGAGAAAGGAAGAGAACACAAGGCTGATATTGGCTTGGTCGCTGCCAGCTACTTTATGGGCTGCCGTTTTCTGGCAGATGGATCAGGGGCTCTGTCTTAGATGAACTAATCTTTGAGCCTCTCTGAGCCTCACATCTTTGTTCCAAAGAGAAATAAAGGCTGAGCACAAAATGTGGTCGAAGTTTGGATTTAGGAGGCATTGCTGAGAAGACCACAGTGCAAGGCTGGGTGTTTCTGAGACCCTTTTAGTTACAAACCCTTCCAGAGACATTCCATCTTTTGACCATCAACTCAGACCTTCAGGAGGATTGCACAGGTGTTGTTGGTCACCCCATTCCGATGAGGAAAGCTTAAGGTAAGCTGATCAGTGATGGGCCAGGACATGGGGGTCCAGGCTGTTAGTTCTCACAGTAAGCAGCTTTACTAGCATATCCAGCTGGAATTTCAGAGGCACAGAGTGGTGTGCCAACAGTCACATAAATTTCCCATTTCTATACATGAAAGCCCCAAATTTTAAGAAAACAAAACGAGTGAGCCTTGGATTCTACCTGCTTTGCCAAACTGAGTTTCAGCTATTCCAATTTTTAAATTCACCTAATAGATTAACATTTGTTTATACATAAAGTATCTGTTCCTGGGAAACATTTCATGCTCTTAAAGTAGCCTACGCCTTATATTTATTTGGTGTTTCTTTTCCAGGACAGTACAATAATCCTCAAATTGTAATTACCTTATTAATATTCATTGCAAGAGTCAGATTATTTGTTTGAAGTAACAGAACCCAACCCAAAGTGGCTTAAAGATAGAGGTTACTCATTGGTTTATGCGTTGGAATTCCAGAGGCGGGAAGGATTCAGGAACTGATTCACCCATTGGCTTGCTGGGGAGGAAGAAATTTATCTCTGTCCAAGATTCTTCTAGTTGGACTAAGAATTAAATTTACCTGAGACAGATTAGCAGACTAATTTCATTTGGGGAAGCCATATAGACCTGAAATTCCAAATACAGTCAGGTAACAGGAGGCTTATATAGCATCCTGAGTTTGGGAGAAGGGTAGGGGTCTGAGAATACAAAGTAGGGGAAGACCATTAGCAGGAAGGTGAGAGGAGATGTTTAGAAAACAAACGTAGCCCTTTTATGCAGATGTTTAGAAAATAAACGTAGCCCTGTTATGCAGATACATTTCTGCAAAGAATCTCTATTAATAGCTCTCTTCCTGATACACCTCTCCTTTCCAATGAAGATTTGGGCAGCTGAGGGGGAGATAAAATAACTTTTCTCTGCATCTTCTGGGAGACTGCTTTTAACTGAGAATAATCTTAGGTAGCAGAATCACACAACAGAAATGCATTGGGCCCATAAATCAAAATAACCTTCACACTAAAGTGACCCATCTTAAGATGGCCTGACGTGGGCCCCTGTGACAAGAGGACAAGCTCTTCCTGATCCTTGACTCTTCTGTCCCCAGTGTCTCTCTGCCTGTGACTCCCAGGATTTTATGTAGATGGTTTGCTTAGGCTCCATGCTTCTACTTGTGCCCATAGAATTAACCCCTGAAGGCTTTGTGAGAATTGATATGATCCTTCCCGGAAGTTTCTACTCAGATCTGATTAGCTCCCACCAAATCATAACCTTGGTCCTGAACTTAATGTTGCTGGGTCAACTGAGGAGATCCCAGGTCCTTGGGTTTCAATACAACCTGTCCCAAAGATGTCATCAAAGGCTCTTGGTCTCATCACAAGAAAGAGTTCAAGGACAAACACAATACAGCCAATGAGGGACACAGGTGAGAAAGTTTACTAAAGTGAAATGTGAGAGCAGGAAAGCTCAAGAGAGAGAGCTGCCTCCTCGGGCTTTAGGTTCATATTTTTTTTATAGTTGTTAACAAGGAGGTGGAATATTCTTAACTTGAGTCAGGGTTTTCTTAGAGGCAGCATTTCATGGTTTTTCTTTCTTATTTGCTCAGGGGTTTTCTGTCATGGCTCTAACCATCTGGGGTCTGTCTGGTTTGATCCTGCTTCTAGTGGAGTGTTGCCTGGACTGGCCTGACTTTCTCAATAGCTGGCAAAGACTTCCTCTTTGCTGGCCTCCAGGTGTCTTATTAAAACCTAGCTGCCTACTCTAACAGTATCACCAACAAGATAAATGAGTCTACTCATGCTGGATTAGACTCATCAGGGTCCACACCTGGATCTGGGGATAGATCTGGTTTTCTGACAGTTGCAGGGACTCCATCAGGAGTGGTTAGAACAAATCCTAGAAAGAGAGCATGAGAAAGGGATACTGAACAGACCCACAAGAGAATTATTAAGTATGGTAATCTCAGCCAACATTCCATTTCATGTACATTAGAGTAGACACCATGACTGGCCCTGTGTTTGTTATATGTGAAGTGATCATCTCTCAAGATGGTTACAGGGATGGTAGAAAGCCTCAGGAAAAACAAAGGACTCTTGACCAGACAAACCTGAGCTTGAATGTATTTTCTACTTAAGAGCAACATAACATTTGGCAAATTATACTTAATCTCTCTGAGCCTCCATTTCCTGATTTGTACAGTGAGAGTGATGACAAAAAACTCAGGAATGCCACTGTAAAGAAAAAAGAAAACTATAAGCAAATGTGATTTTATATAAATTCCCAATAGCTGGAAATACCATGGAAACAACAGAGCAAGAGAGACTTTCATTTCCTAAATCCTCTAGAGTGAATCTATAAGGTTAATGTAAATTCTGGGTTTGGATCACTTTATTACTTCCTACAGAAAAGTGCACACCTTTAATAAACTGTGTGGAATAGCTTCGCACATGCTATGAAGCTTGTCAGTATTAGAATGAATGTCAGACCACCACACTTGCTAATCTTCTGTTGTAACAGTTTTAGATGTTTTACATGTGGAATGATCAAGAAAGCAGTCATTTGACAAATATTTATTGAACAGCCAGGCAGTTTTTCAGGCTCTAGGGCCACAAACAGTGATATCTGGTATCACTGTGTATCACTTTGATACTTGGTAAACTGTTGCCAGTTCACAGTTTAATTTCCTGTAAGCAGCATCATTTACGTGGAGGGAATTCTTGGTGACGCTTGATGATGGCTTGAATTCTTCGAATAATTTTGTATATTTTAAGCCCTTGTCCACAACCCATTTTTTTAATTTTTAATTTTTAATTTTTTATAAAAATATATTTTTATCCCCAGGGGTACAGGTCTGTGAATTGCCAGGTTTACACACTTCACAGCACTCACCAAAGCACATACCCTCCCCAATGTCCATAATCCCACCCCCCTTCTTTCAACCCCCCCCTCCCCGCAGCAACCCTCAGTTTGTTTTGTGAGATTAAGAGTCACTTATGGTTTGTCTCCCTCCCAATCCCATCTTGTTTCATTGATTCTTCTCCTACCCACTTAAGCCCCCATGTTGCATCACCACTTCCTCATATCAGGGAGATCATATGATAGTTGTCTTTCTCTGCTTGACTTATTTCGCTAAGCATGATAGGCTCTAGTTCATCCATGTTGTCATGAATGGCAAGATTTCATTAATTTTGATGGCTGCATAGTATTCCATTGTGTATATATACCACATCTTCTTGATCCATTCATCTGTTGATGGGCATCTAGGTTCTTTCCATAGTTTGGCTATTGTAGTAGACATTGCTGCTATAAACATTCAGGTTCATGTGCCCCTTCGGATCACTACGTTTGTATCTTTAGGGTAAATACCCAGTAGTGCAATTGCTGGGTCATAGGGCAGTTCTATTTTCAACATTTTGAGGAACCTCCATGCTGTTTTCCAGAGTGGTTGCACCAGCTTGCATTCCCACCAACAGTGTAGGAGGGTTCCCCTTTCTCTGCATCCTGCCAGCATCTGTCATTTCCGCACTTGTTAATTTCAGCCATTCTGACTGGTGTGAGGTGATATCTCATTGTGGTTTTGATTTGTATTTCCCTGATGCCGAGTGATATGGAGCACTTTTTCATGTGTCTGTTGGCCATCTGGATGTCTTCTTTGCAGATATGTCTGTTCATGTCCTCTGCCCATTTCTTGATTGGATTATTTGTTCTTTGGGTGTTGAGTTTGCTAAGTTCTTTATAGATTTTGGACACTAGTCCTTTATTGGATATGTCGTTTGCATATATCTTCTCCCATTCTGTCAGTTGTCTTTTGGTTTTGTTAACTGTTTCCTTTGCTGTGCAAAAGCTTTTGATCTTGATGAAATCCCAATAGTTCATTTTTGCCCTTGCTTCCCTTGCCTTTGGTGATGTTCCTAGGAAGATGTTGCTGCAGCTGAGGTCGAAGAGGTTGCTGCCTGTGTTCTCCTCAAGGATTTTGATGAATTCCTTTCTCACATTGAGGTCCTTAATCCATTTTGAGTGTATTTTCGTGTGTGGTGTAAGGAAATAGTCCAATTTCATTTTTCTGCATGTGGCTGTCCAGTTTTCCCAGCACCATTTATTGAAGAGGCTGTCTTTTTTCCATTGGACATTCTTTCCTGCTTTGTCGAAGATGAGTTGACCATAGAGCTGAGGGTCTATTTCTGGGCTTTCTAGTCTGTTCCATTGATCTGTGTGTCTGCTTTTGTGCCATTACCATGCTGTCTTGATGATGACAGCTTTGTAATAGAGCTTGAAGTCCAGAATTGTGATGCCACCAACTTTGGTTTTCTTTTTCAATATTCCTTTGGCTATTTGAGGTCTTTTCTGGTTCCATATAAATTTTAGAATTATTGGTTCCATTTCTTTGAAAAACATGGATAGTACTTTGATAGGAATTTCATTAAATGTGTAGATTGCTTTAGGTAGCATAGACATTTTCACAATATTTATCTTCCAATCCAGGAGCATGGAACATTTTTCCATTTCTTTGTGTCTTCCTCAATTTCTTTCATGAGTACTTTATAGTTTTCTCAGTATAGATTCTGTACCTCTTTGGTAAGGTTTATTCCTAGGTATCTTATGGTTTTGGGTGCAATTGTAAATGGGATTAACTCCTTAATTTCTCTTTCTTCTGTCTTGTTGTTGGTGTAGAGAAATGCAACTGATTTTATATCTGTGCATCGATTTTATATCCTGACACTTTACTGAATTCCTGTACAAGTCCTAGCAGTTTTGGAGTGGAGTATTTTGGGTTTTCCCCATATAGTATCATATCATCTGTGAAGAGTGATAGTTTGACTTCTTCTTTGCCGATTTGGATGCCTTTAATTTCCTTTCATTGTCTGATTGCTGATGCTAGGATTTCTAGTACTATGTTGAAGAGCAGTGGTGATAATGGACATTCCTGCCATGTTCCTGACCTTAGCAGGAAAGCTCTCAGTTTTTCTCCATTGAGAATGATATTTATGGTGGGTTTTTTGTAAATGGCTTTGATAATATTGAGGTATGGTATGTGTCCTCTATCCCTACACGTTGAAGAGTTTTGATCAGGAAGGGATGCTGTACTTTGTCAAATGCTTTTTCAGCATCTATTGAGAGTATCGTATGGTTCTTGTTCTTTCTTTTAGTGATGTGTTGTATCACATTGACTGATTTGCAGATGTTGAACCAACCTTGCAGCCCTGGAATAAATCCCACTTGGTGTGGTGAATAATCCTTTTAATGTACTGTTGAATCCTATTGGCTAGTATTTTGTTGAGAATTTTCGCATCTGTGTTCATCAAGGATATTGGTCTATAGCTCTCTTTTTTGATGGGATCCTTGTCTGGTTTTGGGATCAAGGTGATGCTGGCCTCATAAAGTGAGTTTGGAAGTTTTCCTTCCATTTCTATTTTTTTGAACAGTTTCAGGAGAATAGGAATTAATTCTTCTTTAAATGTTTGGTAGAATTCCCCCGGGAAGCCATCTGGCCCTGGGCTTTTGTTTATTTGGAGATTTTTTAATGACTTTTTCAATCTCCTTACTGGTTATAGGACTGTTCAGTCTTTCTATTTCTTCCTGGTTCAGTTGTGGTAGTTTATATGTTTCTAGGAATGCATCCATTTCTTCCAGATTGTCAAATTTGTTGGCATAGAGTTGCTCATAGTATGTTCTTATAATAGTTTGTATTTCTTTGGTGTGATCTCTCCTCTTTCATTCATGATTTTATTTATTTGGGTCCTTACTCTTTTCTTTTTGATAAGTCTGGCCAGGGGTTTATCAATCTTATTAATTCTTTCAAAGAAACAGCTCAAGTTTCGTTGACTTGTTCTATTGTTTTTTTGGTTTCTATTTCATTGATTTCTGCTCTGATCTTTATGATTTCTCTTCTCCTGCTGGGCTTAGGGTTTCTTTCTTGTTCTTTCTCCAGCTCCTTTAGGTGTAGAGTTAGGTTGTGTACCTGAGACCTTTCTTGTTTCTTGAGAAAGTCTTGTACCGCTATATATTTTCCTCTCAGGACTGCCTTTGTTGTGTCCCACAGATTTTGAATCGTTGTGTTCTCATTATCACTTGTTTCCATTATTTTTTTCAATTCTTTTTAATTTTCTGGTTGACGTATTCATTCTTAAGAAGGATGCTGTTTAGTCTCCATGTATTTGGGTTCTTTCCAAACTTCCTCTTGTGGTTGAGAGGAGCTCAATGATCCTCCACAATGCTTCAGAGCATTGTGGTCTGAAAATTTGCAGGGAATTATCCCAATCTTTTGATACTGGTTGAGGCCTGATTTAGGACCCAGGATGTGATCTATTCTGGAGAATTTTCCATGTGCATTGGAGAAGAATGTGTATTCTGTTGCTTTGGGATGAAATGTTCTGAATATATCTGTGATGTCCATTGGTCCAGTGTGTCATTTAAGGCCTTTATTTCCTTGTTGATCTTTTGCTTGGATGATCTGTCCATTTCAGTGAGGGGAGTGTTAAAGTCCCCTACTATTATTGTATTATTGTTTATGTGTTTCTTTGATTTTGTTATTAATTGGTTTATATAGTTGGCTGCTCCCACGTTGGGGGCATAGATATTTAAAATTGTTAAATCTTCTTGTTGGACAGACCCTTTGAGTATGATATAGTGTCCTTCCTCATCTCTTATTATAGTCTTTGGCTTAAAATCTAATTGATCTGATATAAGGATTGCCACTTCTGCTTTCTTCTGATGTCCATTAGCATGGTAAGTTCTTTTCCACTCCCTCACTTTAAATCTGGAGGTGTCTTCAGGCTTAAAATGAGTTTCTTGTAGGCAACATATAGTTGGATTTTGTTTTTTTTTTTTTATCCATTCTGATACCCTTTGTCTTTTGATTGGGGCATTTAGCCCATTAACATTGAGGGTAGCTATTGAGAGATATGAATTTATTGCCATTGTATTGCTTGTAAGGTGACTGTTACTGTATATTGTCTCTGTTCCTTTCTGATCTACCACTTGTAGGCTCTCTCTTTGCTTAGAGGACTCCTTTCAATATTTCCTGTAGAGCTGGTTTGGTGTTTGCAAATTCTTTCAGTTTTTGTCTTGGAAGCTTTTAATCTCTCCTTCTATTTTCAATGATAGCCTAGCTGGATATAGTATTCTTGGCTCATGTTTTTCTCGTTTAGTGCTCTGAATATATCATTCCAGCTCTTTCTGGCCTACCAGGTCTCTGTGGATAAGTCTGCTGCCAATCTAATATTTTTACCATTGTATGTTACAGACTTCTTTTCCCGAGCTGCGTTCGGGATTTTCTCTTGGCCACTAAGACTTGTAAGTTTTACTATTAGGTGACGGGGTGTAGGCCTATTCTTAATGATTTTGAGGGGTGTTCTCTGAACCTCCTGAATTTTGATGCTTGTTCCCTTTGCCATATTGGGGAAAATCTCCCCAATAATTCTCTCCAGTATACCTTCTGCTCCCCTCTCTCTTTCTTCTTCTTCTGGATTCCCAATTTTTCTAATGTTGTTTCGTCTTATGGTTTCACTTATCTCTCGAATTCTCCCCTCGTGGTCCAGTAGCTGTTTGTCTCTCTTTTGCTCAGCTTCTCTATTCTCTGTCATTTGGTCTTCTATATCACTAATTCTTTCTTCTGCCTCATTTATCCTAGCAGTGAGAGCGTCCAGTTTGATTGCACCTCATTAGTAGCTTTTTTTTTATTTCAACTTGGTTAGATTTTAGTTATTTTATTTCTCCAGAAAGGGCTTTTATATCTCCCGAGAGGGTTTCTCTAATATCTTCCATGCCTTTTTCGAGCCTGGCTAGAACCTTGAGAATTGTCATTCTGAACTCTAGATCTGACATATTACCAATGTCTGTATTGATTAGGTCCCTAGCCTTTGGTACTGCCTCTTGTTCTTTTTTTTGTGTTGAATTTTTCCGTCTTGTCATTTTGTCCAGATAAGAGTATATGAAGGAGCAATTAAAATACTAAAAGGGTGGCAACAACCCCAGGAAAATATGCTTTAACCAAATTAGAAGAGATCCCAAATCATGAGTGGGGATAAAAATAGGTTCAGAAAGAAAGAAAGAGCAAAAAAGAAAGAAAGAAAGAAAGAAAAGAATTAAAAAAAGAAAGCAAATAAAGAAAAGTATAAATAAGAAATATATATATATATATATTAGATAAACTAGGTAAAAAACGTTAAAAAAGAAAAGGGTAAGAGTTAAAAAAATTTTAGCAGAAGAAGAGAAAAAAATGTAAAAGAAAAAAAATTAAATTAACTGCAAGACTAAAGAATCATAGGGAGAAAGCTGTGGGTTCTGTCCTTTGCTTTCTCCTCCTCTGGAAATCTGCTGCTCTCCTTGGTATTGAAACTGCACTCCTTGGTAGGTGAACTTGGTCTTGGCTGGATTTCTTGTTGATCTTCTGGGGGAGGGGCCTCTTGTAGTGATTCTCAAGTGTCTTTGCCCCAGGCGGAATTGCACCGCCCTTACCAGGAGCTGGGCTCAGTAATCCCCTCGGGTTTGCTTTCAGGAGCTTTTATTCCCTGAGCGCTTTCCGTAGAGTTCCAGAGGACGGGAATACAAATGGCAGCCTCCTGGTCTCCGGCCCGGAGGAGCCGAGAGCCCAGGGCCCCACTCCTCAGTGCGCCCTCAGAGAACAGCGTCCAGTAAGTGCGTCTGCCTGACTTCCCGCCTCCCTTCGAGCTCACCGAGCCTGCGACCTTTTCAAGGTAACCCCGAGCTGTTAGCTCACTGTTAGCTCTGTCTCTGTAGCCGGCTTCCCCGTTCTAATACCTGTAAACTCTGCGACACTCAGACCCCCCCCACCCCCCGAACCTTCTGTGACCCTGCAGGACCTGAGGCCATGCTGACCCCACGTGGGCTTCACCCCAGTTTAGCCTCTGGAGCAATGTCCCTCAGCGGAACAGACTTTTAAAAGTCCTGATTTTGTGCTCCATTGCTCTGCTGCTTGCCGGGAGCCAGCCCCTCCCCCGGGGTCTATCTTCCCGTCGCTTTGGATTCACTTCTCCGCCAGTTCTACCTTTCAGAAAGTGGTTGTTTATCTGTTTCCAGAATTGCTGTTCTTCTTCTCTTCAATCTGCCGATGGATTTGCAGGTGTTTGCAATCTTTAGATAAGCTATCTAGCTGATCTCCTGCTAGCTAAAGTAGTCTCAGCCTGCTACTTCTCTGCCATCTTGACTCCTCCCCCCCACAACCAGTTTTAATAAAAAGTCGACAAGGGTTTCGTACTGCTATTGATGTTATTTACTCAAGGACGAGAACTTGTTAGACAAGGCTTAATACTAGCTCCTATTCATTCAGTCCTTAGCTTGGGACAGGCCTTGGGCTAAGCAACTTCCAACTCATTTATTTCTAAGCAAGCTTCCCAGGGAGTGGCAAGCCTTGCCCTGGGATTTGCTCCAACAGCTGGAGAGCCACTGGCATTTGCTGGGGCTCAGGGGAGCTCGGGACTGACTAGGCAGTGAGAAGCAGAGAGTGGTGGATAGAAGAGCCAGCTGATTGTGAGGGCTGGTGGATCTGCATTGAACACTGGCTATTGCCCATCAGCTCTAGGGGAGCTCCTTATCTATTGACCTACTGACCTGTCAACAAGAGTGTTTTCCCTATAGACATGCTGTAGTTGATATTTATTTTGCTTTAAGAATTGATTTTTTTACCTGCCATGCCATATACTTTATGTGGGCATCTTCATCTTGTAACCCTCATTGGATTGTTTTACATACTAAATTTGGCTCTAGTAACAGGGGCTGTTTTGGGGCTTCAATATATAGAAGATTTTGTTGCAACATATCATTTAAGAAACCCCCCTCCATGTTTTGCTTAGATGATAAAGTTTAAATACATGGGTGGTGTCTGATGACTTCATGAGAAGCATGATTTCAGTAATACCATGTTAGTCAAATGTCCTGGTTCTGAGTTGACTAGGACAGATCTTTCCAGCACATTTACAGTCAAGAGCTCAGTCTGTTCTGGAATCCAGGTGGTATTTGCATCTAGGCAGAGGAGAGCTGAGCCACTCATAGACATCAGGAAACCATTGACCTATAAAATGGACAGCAACCAAGACTAGCAAAACAATTGATCATTGGTTCTTAAAGTGCAAACCACCCCTAATTGCCTCTTGCAGTTCCTGACAGTATTTTATTTTCTTTGGTTGTTTAACTTGTTGGTTCATTTTTAAACAGCATTCTCTTTCCAGAAAAGATGGGCTTCACAGCAACAAACCAGCAAGAAAAGACCAGATGGAGAACTGCTTTACACCCTGATGTGCTGCTGACCCTTGAACAACATGAGTAGGAACTGTGCAGGTCCACTTACACCCAGATTTGTCCTGATAAATACAGTATAGTACTATAAAGGTATTTTCTCTACCTTATGATTTTCTTAATAGCTTACTTTATTGTAAGAATATAGTATACATTTCATAGAACATACAAAATATGTGTTAATTGACTATGTTACCAGTAAAACTTCTGGTCAACAGCAGACTACTAGAGGTTAACTTTTTGGGAATTCACAAGTTAGCTGCAGATATTTACTGCATGGAGAGGGGACTGATGGCCCTAACCCTCACATTGTTCAAAGGCCAATTCTATATTTCTCCTGTTTCTTTTGTGCCATTATATCCACCCCCATTTCAAAATAGTCACTTAATACTCAAAAGTATCAGAATTCCAGGCTTGAATCAAAGGGCTGTCTGGAATATATAATGTTAGGCCTAATGTTCGATCTGTCGATTTTGTAGCAATTTGGCCATACGAGTACAAAATATAATACTTATATTATTGATTATATTTCAGTTATTTAAAAAATCAGGCTAAGTAGAGAATTCCTCTATATATTCTTTTCATAGGTTTTGTTTTTGTTAATTTCCTGGGATGTTATTTGATAATCTTTTGCAAAATTCCCTGATAACTGAAAATATCATGGATACGACAGGAAACAAGAACGATGAGAAAAATTCTTTAACCCAAAGACAGGAGGGAAATAGAAAAGTGCATAAGAACAAGCTAATTAAGGAGTGACTCAGTCAGGTCATGATCCCAGGGTCCTGGAATAAAGCTCTAAACTGGACTCCCCACTCAGTGGGAGGCCTGCTTCTCCCCACTCCCCCTGCTTATTCTCTCTCTCTCTGTGTCAAATAAATAAAATCTTAAAAAAAAGAATAGAATAATTACATTATCATTCATTAAGAACATTAAGGTTTACTTATGAAGATCTTCTATTGTCCTCATTAAATGTTTCCACTTGTGTTTCTCTTTAGTTTAGTGGAGATATAATTGATATAAAACACTGTATTTGTCCAATATATGCAATATAAATATTTGATATATGTATATGTTGGAAATGACTGCCTCAGTAAGTTTAGTTAACATCCATCACTACATATAGTTACAATTTTTTTTTTCTTGTGACAAGAACTTTTAAGATCTACTCTCTTAGCAACTTTCAAATATATAAGAGAGTACTATTAAGTCTAGTCACCATGTTATACACCATCTATCTTATAACTGGAAGTTTGTACCTTCTGACCACCTTCATCCATTTTGCTCACTCCCCACCTCCCACCTCTGGCAACTACCAGTTTGTTTTCTGTATCTATGAGTTCAGTTTCTTTGAGAGTTCAGAGATCAGGGAAAGCAGACAGTGTTTGTTTCTCTGATGTTTCATTTAGCATAATGCACTTAAGGTCCATCCATGTTGTTGTAAATGGCAGAATTTTCTTCTTTGACTAAATAACGTACCATAGTGTGTGTGTGTGTGTATGTGTGTGTATCACATTTTCTTTGTCCATTCATCCACTGATGGACACTCAGGTTGTGTCCATTTCTTGGCTACTGCAAATAATGCTGCAATGAAGATAACGGCCAGATACTTTTTTAAGATAGTGATCTCATTTCCTTTTGATATATACCTGAAAGCAGAATTACTTGATCATATGTAGTCTTTTTTTTTTATTAAGATTTATTTATTTATTTGAGGCAGGGAGCAGAGGGGGAGAACCTCAGCAGACTCACCACTGAGCACAGAGCCTGATGAGGGGCTTGATCCCACAACTCTGAGATGGTGACCTGAGCCAAAAATCAAGAGTTGGGATCCTTGGGGAGCCTGGGTGACTCTGTCAGTTAAGCATTTGCCTTCAGCTCAGGTCATGATCCCAGGGTCAGGGGATCAAGTCCTGCACTGGGCTCCTTGCTCAGCAGGAAGCCTGCTTCTCCCTCTCCCACTCCCCCTGCTTCTGTCCCCTCTTTCACTTCTCCTCTGTCAAATAAATAAATAAAATCTTAAAAAAAAAAAAAAAAGAATTGGGATGCTTAACTGACTAAGCCACCCAGGCACCCTGATCATATGTAGTTCTATGTTTAATATTTTTGAGGAACCATTTCTTTTTAATTTTGGGTTTTTATCATCAAACAAGTAATGCTTCATATATTTGGAGATCAGAATGCAGAACTTAGTCTTAAGTATATTCACCCATTCATTATTTTTAATTCAACAAATATGCACCACATACTTCCCAAAGACTACCCTCCATGTGGTGGTAAGAATGTTGTCATGTGTCTGGAGACAGTTTCTTAACTATTTGTAGCCTCAGTTTTCTCATATTTTCCTATGGAAAATGGGAATAATTTTGTCAAGAGGGTGCTACTTTCACTCATTAATTGAAAATCTTTACTTTTTGAAGAATTCCAGTGTCCAGTAAAGTGACCAGAGTGCTTCATGCAGGGCCTGGTGTGCAGCAGAGTCTCCTACTGGTGCTATTTCCCATGAAAGTTCCGGATGTCTTCCCAAGAGAATATGGGATTTGGAACAAAGTGGATTTGGAACAAATGGGTTCACCATTCCATACTGATAATGTGACCTTGAGCAAGTCCTCTCTGTTCTTCAGTACTTTTCTTTAAAAAATAGATATAATAGGGGTGCCTGGGTGACTCAGTGGGTTAAGTGTCTGAATTCAGCTCAGGTCATTATCTTGGGGTTCTGGGATTGAGCCTCCCATTGGGCTCCCTGCTCAGTGGGGAGTCTGTTTCTCCCTCTCCCTCTGCTCTTCCTCCACTCACACTCTTTCTCTCAAATAAATACATAAAATATTTTAAAAATGATATAATAATATTTACAGAGGGTTCTTGCAGAATTAGACACAATGTGAGAATAAAGGCTTCGGACAAATACTGGCTGGAGAGTAAGCATTCAAACATCAGGTTACTCTGGAAGAATGTGAAAATACCCTTTCCTTTCAAGTATTTTCTGTCAATGGCCCTACTATTGTGCTTAAAGAAGTCACACCTACTATTGTGCTTAAAGAAGTCACACAGAAGACACAGGTGCCTTTTCTGTTAAGACACTGAAACATGTTTGGAAAGCACTAACATGATCTGCGAGAAGAAGGATTTTGGTCAGTTATTAGTGATTAATAGTGGAGTTTTCTTGGGTAAGTACAGAAGATCTCAGAGCTCTGAGACTCAAGATGCAGGAAAGAGGTCCTGATGGTGCCTGGCAGATCGAAGGGGCAGGGCCATGCCGGGAAGCTGGAAGGATGCAGGATGCAGAGCAGAGGTGGGGGAGCCCCATGATGGAATGTTGTCTGGTGCACACCGTTTCTCAGAGCAGCCTGGTGCACACAGCAAACTGTACCATTTCAGATCAAGCTCCTTCTTAGAAGCCTTTCCAAGGGTTGTAGGATGATTACTACTACTGGAATTGAACCTGATTAAGTTCTTATAAAAAACAAATAAAATACCTTAAAAAGAAGTAGCCTAATTAGTACTTCTTAATTATCAGGATGCCGGAACTAGCATAGCATTCAGCGGGGTCACTAGAATAGTGGTTGGTATTGAAAGGATTCCATGGCCAAAGCACTTTGGAACTTGGTTCATTTACTGTTCTCCTCTTGTCAGTACATATCAGAGCATTTAAAGCACTGAGAAGTTCTGCAGTAAATAAATTTGCTTCAGTTTACTTAAGTCAGTGCTTTCTGAATGTATTTGACCACAGGCCACTTAATCTGAGAATCTGAGAAACTTAAGTCTACAGGTAGGGTCAACATCATTCTGAAACATTGTGGGTACCACTTTGGAGTATCCTGTAGCCTAGAACTGGTACTAGATTGTTGGAGTTGCTCTTCTGTGAGAACTATGGATTCATTTGTTCAATCAGTGAGTTTATATTAAAGGCTTAGCCTGTGCCAACCTTCATTCTAGGAACTGCGAATGCTCTCTCAGAGTTTCTGTTGCATGGAAGAAGCAAACGGTGAATATGTAAACATCTAATGTGCAGGAGGTGATTAATTTCTCTAAAGAGAAATGAAGTTGAGTCATGGAGACTTCTACTTGGCATTGGAGGATGGCTTCTGGAATATGGTGACAGTTAAGCAGAGGGAGCCATGAGGACACCTGGGGAAGAACCGTCCAGGCAGATCAGGCTGTGGCTGCAAATTTCCAAGCAGTGGGAGTCTGCCTCCACCAACTGCTCTAGGAATAGCCAGGAAGGTAATGGATGGAGCTGGAGAAAGCAGGTGAAGGGCCAGAGAAGGGGCTGAAGCTGGACAGATAGGTCCTCCAGGCAACAGCAAAGACTGGAACTGGATTTAAAGCGTCATGGATCCACAGAGGTCATGGTCCTCAGCAGAAGGATGACAGGATGAATCTTTGTTTTAACAGGATCTTCTGGCATATGGGTGCTGGGGAGGCTGCATAGAGGCAGAGATGGAAGCAGGGGATGGGTAGGATGCTTCTCCTTTTATCTAGACAGGAAGTTACAGGGGCTGGGCCCAGGTTGGTTGATAGTGGATATGGTGAAAAGACTTGAATTGCGTAGCTGTTTCTAAGGTAGAGTTGAATTGGTTGGTGCATTACGTGTGCAATTGTTAGGACCCTGGATGTTACTGCCCCAAGAAAATTGACGAGCAAATAGGAGACATAAACTAGCTGGTTTCTCAGGACCACTCTGGGTCACTCAGGCTCTACCACTAACCAGCTATGTGACCTGGAGCTTCTCTAACTCTCCTCCCTCCTCTGTGCAACAAATGTCAAAATACCACTCCACAGGATGAGATGAGACAATGCAAGTCCAGGACCTATATGGGCTTAACCACAGGACCTTTCCTTTAAGATTTTATTAATTTGAGAGAGAGATAGAGAGAAAGAATGAGCAGGGGCATAGCAGAGGAAGAGGGAGAACCAGACTCCCTGCTGAGCAGGGAGTCCTATGTGGGACCCAATCCCAGGACCCTGGGATTAAGACCTGAGCAGAAGGCAGCCTAACCAATTAATTTAGCCTCCCAGGCACCTCTATCACACAAATTTTTATCATCCGTGGTAGGCATATTTAGAAATGGAAACAATTGCAACTTAAATATTATCCCAATTTAAATACATACATATCAATTAAATAGATAAAATTGAAGAAATGGATGTTGGCAAGGGGAAAAAGTGTGATCTTCCAATAAAAGTTTATTCTGATATATGACCATGGGAAATAAGGATGCACAAAGAGCTGAAGGGAAATAGTGGGAAATGCAGCCACATTAATAAACCCAGTGAAACTTGTTGGAGTCTGTGAGCAAATGGGCAGCACCAGGTGTGCATAATTAATCTTTTGTTCCAATTCCTGAATGCAGAGCAGGAGTCAGCTCTTTAGAAATCCTCTTCTCACTTACTGTTGAAGCTGTTGTGGCCAGGTGCCCTCAGTCTGAAGTAATTAAAAACCCCTCATTCGGGCAGCGGAAACCCCCTCCTGGAAAAACAATGCCAAGCTGTTAAAAAAGAAACGCTAGAACAGGAGGAGATTAAATGCAGTATCACTGTGAGGTACGTTTTTCAGAATTTTCAGGATTAAAGATGGGATGCTCCGTGATCACTTGATTTCTTCCACCCGGTGGTGAGATCAGTACTCGGTTCTTCCCGGACAGGGAGACTGGACTTCAGGCCCCCGGAAGAGTGGGGAGGAGCCTAGGGGGTGCGGGAGTGTAGGGGGGGAACCTGGAGGGTGGGGAGGAGCCTGGAGTGGGTAACAGGCACCTGAGGGGGAAGACACACACACTATTGTGGTCATTTATGCTGCATGAATATCTGAGGGCTTAAGCTGCTTGGCAATCTTGTTTGGACAATGTTGTTTTACAAGTCTGGCAAGCTCTTCAGATGTGAACTTTACCTAAGTAAATAAAGCCATCTGCCTGGTCCAAAGTTTTCTTTTGTTTTGTACTGAAGTGGCTTCTTAGGAAAACGACTAAGTATTCAGCTGTTTCAGGGGAAGCAAGAAATCCTGCTTTCTTTTCCTTGTTTATCTTTAAGGAAAATAACCACTTCAAAGTGGAAGAATAAGGAAAAATCTTGAGAATGCAAGTTCAACAGAGTGTAAATTATTTTAAAGAAAAATTCTAGGGTAGTTTGAGAATTTTTGCATCTCTTGACTTTTTAAAGTGTAGTACCCCTGAAGGTAACTAAGAAAAAATATTTTTAATTTTGTGTTTATAGAAGAGCCATGTTACATCTAATTTATCTATGACTTTACAAATCAGTATAACTACAATCCAAGGTGGAAATAATGATTTGCAATACTCCACATAAAAAAATTATAATTCCTGTCTCTGAAATGATGCATTTTAAAATTGCTAAGTCAGTTTGTAAAATGACTGAGAGGATACTCTCACACTCCTTATTTTTACAATTACCAAGTCATGGCCATTGAGGAGAGGTGTCATCAAAGATTTAGTGAGGCCATGAATCAAAAATAGGAAGCTGTGGCAAGATGCTCAAATGAAAATCAAGACCATTTTCATTTTCAAATTGAAAGTAGCATATGCTAAACTTTGATTCAAAATTAAAAAGAACTATTTTTTTTGTTAGACTCAGAAAAATTTAAACTTCAAAGTTGTTATTAAAACTCAATTCCTTTCAAAACTAACTTATGCTGATAATTAAGTCTCGAAATAAAATGGATTATTAACAAAAGTACTTTCGAACAGATCCAGATTCAGTTAGTTGGATTAAGACTGTATGTATATAGGGGTGCCTGGGTGGCTCCATCAGTTAGGCTTCTGACTCATGATTCAGCTCAGGTCATGATCTCAGGGTCATGAGTTTGAGCTCCACAAGGAGCTCTGTGATCAGCGGGGAGTCTGCTTGAGATTCTCTCTCTCTCTCTCACCCTCTGCTTGCCACCCCCTACACACCCTGCTCCCACTCCCTGCATTTATACTGTCTAAATAAATAAATAATAAATAAATGAAATCTTAAAAAAAATTTGTGTATTTAATATCTTTATTGAATGAGACAAATAGACAAATTGGTGTCTTGAGGTTATTTAAATTTTGTCAGCTTCCAAATAGAATATTCAATTAAAAAAAAACTACTGTGGGAAGTATTTTTCAATGAAGTCTTTCAAATCTATCTAGAAATCTTCATTCTGAAGTTTGTCAATAATGCTGGATTTGACACATAATTGGACAGAATGCTGTCTGGTTTTAATATATATGCTGTCTATGAAATTCTATAAATTATGCTTAGCATCTTTCTTGATTCCAGTGCCTTATGAAGTAGAGAGAAAATTGAAAGAAGAAGATATCACACTGAATTTGATAATCTGGGACACTTGGGTGGCTCAGTGGGTTGAGTGTGTGCCTTCAGTTCTGGTCATGATCCCAGGGTCCTGGGACTGAGTCCAGCATAGGGTTCCCTGATCAGCAGGGAGTCTGCTTTTCCCTCTGCCTGCTGCTCTCCCTGCCTGTGCTCGCTCCCTTTCTCAAATAATACAGTCTTAAAAAAAAAGAAAAGAAAAAAGAAATGGATAAGTGGCTTCACACCTTAGGAAAAGCACATCACCTTACTGACATATAGTCACTCAGTGGGAAAAACTTGTAAGAGATAACATAGCATTATAAGCATTGTAGCTTTGAATACTATTCAGAAGTGGTACAATAGATACAAATCAAAGGAAAACAAAGCATTACAAAGATAATCTTGAATCCATCCATTTTTAAAGTAAATCATTCATGAATTTTGACACCCTACTAGTAACAAATGGTTTGATGTTACTTAGATTTGTACATTACACTGGATCCCAATATATTAGCATATCTGAATTTCATGGTTGAGAACCAGTGATTTGGACAAGTCTTTAATCTTTATTTGCCTCGGTTTCCCTTTCTGTAGGGTGAATCTTGGGATCATTTTAGCAAGTGAAGCAGTTGATTATGCTATTGAATATTGGACATTTTTCTTTTTGTCCAACTGAATTTTAAGGTGCAATTTAACTTTATTTTTTTCTTGTTCTTTGCTCTGAAAAATATCCATGTAGAACTGGTAAAGAGTAGAATTTATGGACCAAAATAAATGAAAAATCCTTAAAGATTATTTGGGCTCTTTGTTTCTCTCCAGTCTACACTTTATAAGCTATTTAGAAATAGTCTGGATTATCTTTAGTGCTTTAACTTTTAACTTTCACATTCTTTGCTTCATGTCTTGCATATGGAAAAAGCAAATTTCTCTTTTCTGTAAGGCATTTCCAACTATGATTATTGTATTTTTCCCGTAAATATCACAAACAAACAGGTCAATGGTGTTGGCATCAATGACCTCTGAGTGACTTGTGCCCACAACCAGGGTAGATGGTATGTACTGAAAGATGAACCCAGGAAGGTAAACTGGATTGGATTGTGGAGTGGATTTACCAAAAATTTAAAAAACTTGGCTGAGTTACCTGTCCACGTCATTGTTAGCTCTCATAGTAGGAAGGTTGAAATGCAAAGAGCTCAGCAGTTCAATTAGCAGATTCTTGCAAAGTTTAGGCAAAAGGTTATGGGGGCTTGAATCAAGACAGTTGAGATGAGAATGGACAGGAGGAAACGAATTTGAGCGAAATTGATTTCATGGATCGAATTTGTGGGATTTTATGGCAAATTCAATGTTGGATCAAAAGGAAAGAAAAGGATTTAAACCTCTTCTAAGTTTATCCTGGGTGCATGATGATGTTATTACTACAGCAAATGGACAATATGGAGGAACTGGGATGAGGGAGGTAATACACTGTGAAAATTATTGAAGAAGTGCAAAGTACTATTGGATCTTGAAATCAAGAGTTTGAAAGGTTAGAATCAAAATGGGGGGAGGAGTCAAGATGGCGGAGAAGTAGCAGGCTGAGACTACTTCAGCTACCAGGAGATCAGCTAGATAGCTTATCTAAAGATTGCAAACACCTGAAAATCCATCGGCAGATCGAAGAGAAGAACAGCAATTCTGGAAACAGAAAAAAAAACCACTTTCTGAAAGGTAGGACCGGTGGAGAAGTGAATCCAAAGCGACAGGAAGATAGACCCCGGGGGGAGGGGCCAGCTCCCGGCAAGCGGTGGAGCAACGGCGCACAAAATCAGGACTTTTAAAAGTCTGTTCCGATGACGGACATTGCGCCAGAGGCTAAACCAGGGCGAAGCCCACACGGGGTCAGCGTGGCCTCAGGTGCCGCAGGGTCACAGAAGGATCGGGGGTGTCTGAGTGTCGCAGAGCTTGCGGGTATTGGAACGGGAAAGCCGGCTACAGAGACAGAGCCGACAGTAAGCTCGCAGCTCGGTGTTACCTTGGACCGGTCGCAGGCTC
>NC_081559.1:119913239-119914432 GCF_022355385.1 Mustela nigripes | reverse complement strand
TCTAGCCAGGCTCGAAAAAGGCATGGAAGATATTAGAGAAACCCTCTTGGGAGATATAAAAAGCCCTTTCTGGAGAAATAAAATAACTAAAATCTAACCAAGTTGAAATCAAAAAAGCTATTAATGAGGTGCAATCAAAAATGGAGGCTCTCACTGCTAGGATAAATGAGGCAGAAGAAAGAAATAGCGATATAGAAGATGAAATGACAGAGAATAAAGAAGCTGAGCAAAAGAGGGACAAACAGCTACTGGACCACAAGGGGAGAATTCGAGAGATAAGTGACACCATAAGACGAAACAACATTAGAATAATTGGGATTCCAGAAGAAGAAGAAAGAGAGAGGGGAGCAGAAGGTATACTAGAGAGAATTATTGGGGACAATTTCCCCAATATGGCAAAGGCAACGAGCATCAAAATTCAGGAGGTTCAGAGAACGCCCCTCAAAATCAATAAGAATAGGCCCACACCCCGTCACCTAATAGTAAAATTCACAAGTCTTAGTGACAAAGAGAAAATCCTGAAAGCAGACCGGGAAAAGAAGTCTGTAACATACAATGGTAAAAATATTAGATTGGCAGCAGACTTATCCACAGAGACCTGGCAGGCCAGAAAGAGCTGGCATGATATTTTCAGAGCACTAAACGAGAAAAACATGCAGCCAAGAATACTGTATCCAGCTAGGCGATCATTGAAAATAGAAGGAGAGATTAAAAGCTTCCAGGACAAACAAAAACTGAAAGAATTTGCAAACACCAAACCATCTCTACAGGAAATCTTGAAAGGGGTCCTCTAAGCAAAGAGAGAGCCTACAAGTGGTAGATCAGAAAGGAACAGAGACCATATACAGTAACAGTCACCTTACAGGCAATACAATGGCCCTAAATTCATATCTGTCAATAGTTACCCTGAATGTTAATGGGCTAAATGCCCCTGTCAAAAGACAAAGGGTATCAGAATGGATAAAATTCAAAACCCATGTATATGTTGCCTCCAAGAAACTCATTTTAAGTCCGAAGACACCTCCAGAATTAAAGTGAGGGGGTGGAAAAGAATTTACCATGCTAATGGACATCAGAAGAAAGCAGGAGTGGCAATCCTTAGATAAGATCAATTAGATTTTAAGCCAAAAACTATAATAAGAGATGAGGAAGGACACTATATCATACTCAAAGGGTCTGTCCAACAAGAAGAT